>NC_137468.1:197781638-197938571 GCF_964235325.1 Thermobia domestica
CTTCGACTGATATAGTGCGTTTATTGAATAATAATAATAATAATAATAATAATAATAATAATAATTAGCCCGAAGTAGTTGGAAGTACAATCAGTGATCAGCTTCCACATTTCTTCTTCGATAAGGTCAGTGAGCCACTACTACTCCGTGTATCTATCTCCCTGGAGTGTTAATGAGGATGAGGAGGGCAAACAGTGGCGTAAGCAGTATTTCATTAAAAAGGGGTTCTTCAAGCACTGTATCTCATTACCTTTTAGGGTAGTGTGATTTTCGTTATATATATACGCAGGGGTAGATTCAGGATATGATCAAGGGAGGGGCTAAACCATATTTTGCCGTTTTATCCAGTGTAAAGCAGGATTGAAACCCATTCTACCCAGTGTATATCTGAGCGTCAAGGGGGGGCTATAGCCCCTATAGCCTCCCCTTAGATCCGCCACTGTATATACGTATATAATGTATTTTTAAGTGCAGTTTCATTCCAATTAACAGATGGGCGGGCCACAGAAAGTAACGCCTTCTCTTGGGCCAGTGACATCAATTTACGTGTAGTAAAGCGGTATTAGGAATGGGTATCAGGAATTATTTAGTTATTGATTTATTGTCATTAATACTAGTACCAATGAAGTGTCATTCACATAAGGGCAATGATATTATCTGAGCTGAGGGTGTTAATCCTCTGTTCTGGAGCCACTCAGAGGGGGTTGAGACAATGGGAGCCCTGTTAGTGAGATCAAATGAGTTCAAGAACGAAATTATGCGGATAGTGATGACGGACGGTGCTGGTAAATGCGACGGTGTGGGTTGTAGAAAGAAGTGGCCTGATCACGTTCATGGATTGCAAGAAGATAATCGACTGGTGAATATGCATAACGTGGTATATCTGGAATTTGATCTAATAGTTTGTGAAGGATCGGATGGGGTGAGTGGCGTTGATCGGTGTTGAACGCAGCGACAGCGGAGATGCTGTAAAATAGTAAATATTTCTTGTGTGGCGCTCATGCATGTAGTAAGTAGGCAAAATACAAGACGTGACGTTCGAGGACTTGTAATCTGTCATAAAACTTTGGCGGAGCGGATATTCAGGCGATATGTCCATAAGTAAGAGCACGACGAACAAAGACCTTGTACGTATAAAGTATGAGCTTCGTATTGAGGCCTCACTTGATTCCTCGTAAACCGCGCAACGAATTGATTCTTCGGCACATATTAGTTTCTAAATTGGAGAGATGAGTTTTCCAACTGAGTTGTTTATCGAAAGTGACACCAAGATATTTAACACTATTTTGCAAACATAATTGTGAGCCTAGGAGTAAGAGATGTAATCGCTCAGGATTTCGTGTTGGACAATATGTGATGCGTCTGATGTCATTTGAGTTTTAGATGGATTTAGTTTTAGTTTCCATTTGAGCACCAACTGTCAAATTTATCAATTGCTGGTTTTAAAGTTACGTTTATACGATCGACCGACGAACAAAGAGCGAGGTATGAAGTATCGTCTGCAAACTGTAAAGAATAGTTTGGTTGTGGAGATGGGGCATACCAGCTACGTATAAAATATAGAGTAGAGGAGACAAACCAGAGCCTTGTGGAACTCCGGCTTTCAGAATAAAATGGTGGGACATGCTAAATGTTGATTCTTCCAATATTTTGCTCAAGGGGACGTTAGCTTTGAAACCGCCCTTGCATACCCCACTGGTACCAAATAATGATTTAATAGAGCGTCCAATTGGAAATGACTGTTTTAAGGGACAATAATAAAGTCCATACGGATGATTAAGGAAAGTGGGATTTTCGAAACTATGCCAAACAATCTTCAGCGAACTTCAAGTTCGGCATCTATTAATAAGAAAACGAATAATAGGCCTAATCACATTATGCTCGTCTTGCTCCATCTTGGATTTTTTTTTTAATGAACGTAGTTGCCACGCTACAAACAATGCTGATTATTGGCTGACGAAAAGGCTCATCATTATAGACAGACTAAATGTTTTAATGTGAAAACACAAGACACTAACTGAAACAAATTAACGCCCTTCGTATTTTTCGCATTCGGCACTGCACATAAACAACTAAATAAATATTCCGCTAATGCCTTTGTGCCCAGTTACAAAACTATAGTCGTTATGATGAGTTTGAGGAGTGTAGGCAGGAAATGGAGGGAAATTCCAACCGAATTAAAGCAACGAATGACCCAATTAAAACCTTAGGAAGACTTTTAAAATAAAGAACAACTTATTTTGAGGGCAGGGAACGACGAACAAAATGAATATGGAATGATTCGCAGCGAGTCGTGACGATGGAGTGGACAACTGCCAATTTGTGTGTGATTACGTGTTATGAAAGCGTTAGATTCTGTCTGATCTTCTGTTCTTTGTTTCAGCTCAACAAAGGATACATATATTTAGGCTTTGTAATAAGAAAATTAGTTTACGGATTTTCAACCAGTTGGCAGAGAATTACGTGTGTGAATATAGTGGTATTTTGGATTAAGTCAAATGCTTTACGTAATTTATCACGTGCTTGTAGATGAGATGGTCCAACCAAATTGTAGATCGTCGGGTGTTATTTGGAAGATACGAGTAAAACATAGACGGATGGTTTTATGTTTGAAATAATTATAGAGGACATTCAATGTCTTATAGCAGGCCCGTAACCACGGGGAGGGGAAACACGGTGGCTGGGCCTCCCCTAAATTTTACTACCCCCTAAAATGTTCACAGTAGGCTTGCAAATGAACTATAATACGGTTGAACTGGGCCCCTAATTTCTACCGCCCCTCTACATTTTGGGGCTGGCTACGGGCCAGTAATATAGTACGTTTAGGTTTTTTGAACTTGTGTGCGCTTAGTATGCTGGTGACAAAAGGAGTTCTCGGTGGATAAAACAGTTTAATTACCTGGTCATTTCGTCGAGCTTAAGTTGCTGTGTGATCTGTAATCGATCTATATCAGGAATAGCAATGTAATTCCAAGTTTTTATTTTGAGGAAGGAGGGAGATTTTGCACCGACATAAGTAGTTTCACGCTTTGCATTAGCATATTTCTGAACTATTTAATGTATTAAAATATACACGTATCTCGAACTCAGTGGGAGGTGCAATTTCCCCCGTGTCCCCCTTAAATGGCACTCCTGATGAATACCAGAGATCGTATATCTAATGTGGAAATGGACACTTTGCCATTGGAAATTTAATCTTTCAGTTTAACGCCCCACGTTTATGCCTATAATATTAAGGGACACGAATCATTAAGGCAAGTGAATGATGATGGAAGAAAGAAAGAACTGTTTTGTGGGACCTTGAATAAAGAGTTGAGAAAAAGACTCATAAAATACTTCGTGTGGAGTATTGTACTGTATGGGTCAGAAGAATAGGAATGGCGAAAGAAGCCTTTAGGAGGAAGAAAATACTATTTTGTGGGACCTTGATTAAAGAGTTGAGAAAAAGACTCATAAAATGCTTCGTGTGGAGTATTGTACTGTATGGGTCAGAAGAATAGGAATGGCGAAAGAAGCCTTTAGGAGGAAGAAAATACTATTTTGTGGGACCTTGATTAAAGAGTTGAGAAAAAGACTCATAAAATACTTCGTGTGGAGTATTGTACTGTATGGGTAAGAAACATGGACATTACGCCTGAAAAATGATGAAAAACGACTGGAAGCTTTCGAAATGTGAGTGTGAAGAAGAATGGAGAGAATTAAGTGGATCAGGCGGAAAACGAATGAGAAGGTGTTAGAAATGGTGGGGGAGAACAGAACAAGATTAGATATTATTAAGAAGAGGAAGGGAAACTGGTTGGGACATTGGAAGTTGAGAAGGAACTGTATCATGAAGAAAGTATGGTGGCAGGAAAAAGAGGGAGAGGGCGAAGAAGGTTACAATTAATGGACAATATCAAAACAGAAAAATCGATCGTGAAGACGAAGAGGTTAACAAAAGACCGTTGAGCATGGAAGCTTCTCAGCTGCAGCAAGTGACCTGCCAATAATGGCAGAATGTCTATGATGATGATGATGATGATGCCATACTTATGGACGAGAGGCAGGGTGGCTGAATGGTAGATATCTCACCATTGTTGCGAGGGGTTTCTGGTTCGATTCCTGGCCATGTAAGTTTATAGAGAGACAACATTGTTTCCTTAGATTTTGTCGAGGTTTTCCCGTTTCCTTCTACGTTCTCATTCCATAGTTCCCTTTCAAAATTATTAATTTTCACAAATCATCCTTTTTTATATATAAAAATAAATAGCAGAATCATGTTAAACTTAAAAATCCATTTCATATTTTATACCGTACTTACACATAACACGATTTGGAAGGCAAAAAAAAAGAAAAAAAGAAAGAAAATAAAAGAAAAAAGAAAGAAAAGAAAAGAAAAGAAAGAAAGAAAAATAAATCTTTATAATATGTAACTATCGTATATTTTATTACTGACCTTAACGCTGTAGTTAAGAAACGCGGAGGATTACATTCCGCAGAAATTCTTCTGCGAGCAATGTGCATATACTATTTTTTACCGATTTGCTTTTATTATCCGTATGGTATTTGGTGAAGAATACCTACCTGAAGTTATGCATGTTGTGTTGCATTCTCCATTCCGATACTTGTTCAGTACTAGACTTCCAAACTGCTATTCACATGTAGCGGAAATCTTGTAGAACGTCTATCTCGGTTTATCTCTCTGTCAACAAGTATCAGAACAAAAACGGTAAAAGGTATGGAGATTGTTTCTTTTTTCTTTAAATCAATTCAGCGATCCAATAATAGTTTATATCTCACCCGTCAATTTAAACTGCAAGAGGTAGAAATTATCAATTGACCGAGTGAAGTAGCTCAAATGGTACAGCGTTGGTTTCGCATTCGGGAGGTCGTTGGTTCGATTCCCGCTGCCGATCATCCTGACTGGGGTTTTCCAAGGTTTCCCTCTATCCTATCAGCAAATGCCGGGATGGTACCTACTAAACAGGCCCTGTCCCACACCTTCCCAAATGCTTTTCATTGTTATCGTTGTTGTTAAATATCGAGTACAAAATGGCCTTAAAGCCCTATGTGGTGATTCTTAAATAAATCTAACATAAACAAAATAAAGAGTTTGTGTGTCTGTGTGCGGCCTCGAGACCAGACGAGTAGACCGAGAGTTACCAAATTTTGGTCACGGATATCTTGGTCTAGGCTCCAGACCAAGACGAAGAGTTTTGTTTCTCTTAATCGAACCAGGGAGGTCTCAGGGGGAGTTTTCCGGGACATATAAAAGTAGTAGAAAATGACCGATATTAGTTTCAAATTCACAGTTTTCGCGGTCGCTGAGATTAATGGTGAAACTTCGATCGCATTAACTTCCAAATTCACCCCACTCGACTGCGGGCCGAAGATCACCGGGGGGATACCGAGACATGTAAAAATAATCCAAAATGATCGATATTAGTGTCAAATCCATAGTTTTCGCGGTCGCTGAAATCAATGGTGAGCTTGCATTAGCGAAGACTCAAATTCAGCTACGATTGTATGTGGGCCGGGGGTCACCTGCGAGGGAGTTTACCGAGACATGTAAAAATAATCCAAAGTGACCGATATTATTGCCGAATCCATAGTTTTTGCTTTCTCTGAGATAAATGGCCATACTCCACAGGCGTTGACTTCCAAATACAGACCCCATCGGCTGGAGGCCAGAGGAGCTTTTTTTCTTTTAATTCGAACCAGTTGGTTTCAGGAGGAAATTATCGGGATATGTAAAAGTAGTAGAAAATTACCAATATTTTTGTTTCTTCCGTTGTTTGGTTTATTTACATAGATATTTTATCAGACTCATGCGAAGAATGGATATTTCAGCTAGTAAATATATATATATATTAAAAAATCCGGTTTCAATGTTTCTCACCATACAACAAAAACGATAACAAATAGCTACAAGCTGTTTTTCTGGAATCGATTCATCGTTTGAAGGAACCATAACTGTAATAAAACTGGAAGTGAAAAATATATTAGAGGAGAGGGTGCAAATGTGGAAACGTGAGGGTAATGTGGCTTCGGAACTGGCACTATGACTTATAGTGAGCCATTTTTGCGTATACTCTCTATCGCTAACACGTCTGCTATCCTCGCCCCCTTCGCTACTGCTTGGGCCCCCGTTGCTGCGATGCTGCTCTGACTCGGTTACGTAACATTCGTGCTTTTTAGTGACAACCTAGCACAAGTTGGTTCGTGTTTTATGCACTGTGGATTTTATGTCATACGTCGACATTGTATTTATACTCATCATAGTTTCAACAAACCATAATCACTACGAAGTGAGCCAGAGTGACGAACAAGCGATTTGGGGAAGAAATAAATAATACCCAGGCCGTACATCGTTACACAGCAAATGTTTGTTTTCCAAGCATCTGGCTCAAGATAGGGTTAAACTACGAAATCCCCTTTGTACACGCCACTGCAGGGGCGGATTCAGGGGGCGATCGCCCTCCCAGAAGAGGAAATTTCCTTATTTTATATATAAATAAAACCCATCCCAGAGTTTGGAGCTCTTAAAACTATCTCTAAGTAGCAGTATTACAATTCACCGCCCCTTCCCCAGGACAGGCCCACAACCAGCCACAGAGTTTTGGGGGGGCATGAATATGTTACGGGGGCCAAGTCATTAAAAATTCTCTTACGAATAGCTAAATTGTGTTTCTTGTATTAATAATAACATTTTGTGTTATGGTCTGAAGGAGCAACGAAAAGTTTACGGGGGGCCAGGCCCTCATGCCCCCTCTGGTTGCGGGCCTGCCCCAGAAGTCCGTCCAGGATCCGCCACTGTATTTTAAACTCACCAATGGTACTCTTTTTCAACCTAGGGAGACCCGGGTTCGATTCCCGGCGGGAGCTCATGTGGTTCGGATTCCACGTTAATCAGTAGGTCCACGTCTCATATAGCCTCGCTGCTGAACGGGACGCTAAACTAAAAAAAATCAACTCTTTTTCAACCTATGAACTAACAACACAAACATCGAGTTAACTAACACATGATAATATCACTTCCTGTCGTATCTGTACTGTCATGTGTCAACTACTGGAGCTTGTGTTATTAGTTCATAAGGGGCGGGGGGGGGGGGTTGTATCAGTGAGCTCGAAACACATCAAAGTATTAAATAATTTGTTGAGGAACGAAATCTAGTGTTTTACTTTGTCTATCATCTACCATAACGTTTGTTCTCTCACACACTTTCAGTATTAATGATTTAAATTGACACATAACCCTATATACAATAAGTAAATAGCTAGTTGAATTAACATTATGGAAAATTAATTAGTTATGATATCTCACCTTTGAACATTAGTGAATGTTCGCATCCTTTGTTATCCTGCAAGTAACAATCTTTGTTCTAATTTTACGTCGATTGGTATGGCGTAGATTTTAAACTTGAGAATGATTACTAAACTCACTCTGAATATAGAAATAATATGTGTTACATTCTTTTACTAGTGGCTTCGTACTCTTGAAATTTCGAAGGTGACACACACTCACAATTTGTAAACATTTCAGATGAGTTATTAAATACTTTGTTTCGCTTGTCACATGAATTTTTCTTTATGATAAATTACTTACATTTTCACTTTACTAATCATGAATAATGTCTTTTAAAAATAAAAAGTTGTGCAATGGACAAGAAAAGACACTGTAACACGACACAACATAAACATATAAACAACACTCACTCACACACACACTTTTGTATACGGGAACGCGTGCGCCTTCTACTGTAAAATGTAAGCAAAGGCAGAGACGGTCGCGCTTTGAACTGGCTGCACTACATGTCACACACACGCACGTACAAACACACACAGAGCTACGATCCAGCCACACTCGACGACAAACTAAAACTGATCAAACCGAGTCAGTACACATTACATTTCGTCCTGCACACGCTCGAGTCAAACTTAGTTCATGGCCGCATCGGAAGATAGGGGATTGCTTCTGCTTTGCTTTGCTTCGACCACTCTTGTTTTTGTTCCGAAGCGTGCTCAGCCGTGACGATCCCCCTCCTCTTCCCCTCCCGAATCCAACCTGGCCGAACCGAATCAAGCTTAAAATGAATCTCCCCCTGCACTCTCTCCCCTCCTCAGATGTACGTTCCTCACCCTACAAAAAAGAAGCCCATTAGACGCACCTCATGAGGGAAGAACACAGGTGCCTTCGGGCTATCAGGTAAGATATACATATACAACCAAAGAAAGGCGGACTGGTTTTCCTGTACAAGATGATGGAGGGGAAAAGATGTGGAATGTTTCGGAAACTTACCCCTCCCCCAAAGACACCCACTCTCCGTGGCTTCTTCTTATATACCTTTGGCTTCCTTTGTGGTACCTGGAGGAACATGCTTATGTAGTGGTTGCCGAAACCAGCCAAACATTAGAACACAAGTGGAAAGTTATTATAGTTATCTGCAAATTATCTTCTGCCATCAGGTTCTACAAAGGACATGGTGCGGTCTTTCAGCTGTTATTTTGTCAAAAAGAAAAAGAAAAAGAAAAAAAAGGATGGCTTTGAGTTCTTGTAATATCCTCTACCTAATAATGTGTGACGATTCCAAAGCCCCTTTTGTTGTATGATGGACGGTTAGTTTGTTAGGAACATGTTTTCAGGTGAAAACCTACAAGAATAACAAACATCTAAAATGGGCTGTTGAACTGTAATCAAATATAATCTACCAGTATACTTCTGACAGCCTATTCATGACTAGCGTCCTAGCGAATTTAAGGCTAAAACTAGAATTTTAAACTTCTTGATTCGAAGCTCTGAAAGCGAGCTCCTTCGTGGCTAAGCGGTTAGCGTACGCGCCTTTGGCGTGGGAGACCCGGGTTCGATTCCCGGCGGGAGCTCATGTGGTTCGGATTCCAGGTTAATCAGTAGGTCCACGTCTCATATAGCCTCGCTGCTGAAAGGGACGCTAAACTAAAATCAACTCGAAGCTCTGAAAGCCTTTGACCGACAGTCTAAAATTACGGGATATGTGGCCAGCACAAAGCCGTTTTTGTTGATTTTCATGACCTTTTTGAGATAGGTAGATCACCAATTGTCCCCACCACGTTTAGAATCAGGGCTCTCTTGGGCGTTCAGGTTCACTGTCCTCGAACGGGGTCGAGCTCCCAAACTCACTTAGCTCAGGCTCTTATTCGCCCGACCTCTGGCTCACTATGGTCAATGGGACTTTGTCTAGCTCTATGTCGCGCCCATTAACCTCATTGGCCTATCGCTCATTAAGGGCCTGGGCTCGTTACCCTAATGGGATTAGCACTAACTCACTGACACTGGCATTCGCTTGGAGTCAGGCTCTGGCACACTAGAGGGCTCGTGCTTTAATTATTGAGCTCGAGGCTCGCGAATTTGAACACCTCTTCCGCCGCACTGTTACCATCTGCTTGTATTCGCATTCTCAACTAAACACATTGGACTAAAAAACCTAACATAAATAATAAAAGGACCCGATTGTGTCTTACTACTACAGACAAATAGATTGTTTAAAAAAAAAAAAAATAGGAAAGAAGAAATACTGTTTATTTGTCCATCTTAATATTTCTAAAATATATGGTAGCAATATTTTAAACCAGAAGCTGTGTGTAGGCAATTGGACACACGTTCGATTCTCGGCTGGTCCACCCTAATTTTTGGCATCCATCACGCGTCACGAGAAAGACTGGGGAATAAAGACGTACTGGCCAGTAGCTCCAGAAAGATCCTGATACGCCTGGTGGAGGCTTCGCGACAGGTTGAACTGTGTGTTTTTTTCGTTAGTTTGGAGGTAATTCCGTCAAGGGCTGTCACTCCAGTAGTTTATATATGGTATGAAAATGTTACAAAAGCTCTAATATATTTTACATTGAAATGGAATGGTAAATAGTTTTATTTTCCTCGAATATGTCATTAAGACTAATGGTGGGACGATCATACGGGAAAATCCCGAAGAAAACACACCGATATGATGTCCATCATGCTGCCCTCATATTCTAAGATCAAATTATAGACCTTGACAAGAAGTCAGCATCCTAGCACTGAGTCGATCTTTCATATCTTTTTAAATATTTTTATAACAGTAAATAATATCTCGGAATTATTTACTAAGAAAATTTTATAAAGTTCTAAAGAACTTTTGGGGGCACACTAGCTTAGTGCTTATCGGTATGGTATAGTTTAACGGTCTCAAGGGTTAGGCTGAGAATCGTGAGGCAACCCATCATGGGTTCGATCCCCTCTGACGATTATGGTCGCTTCTAATTATTCTCGATGCATTTGTGTTTATGACTCTGATGGTAATTCAGAATGTAAGAAAGAGTTACGTAAACAACTGAACTATATTTAATACTTCAATTTTTGAAGGCGGGGCCGCGGTGGCTCAGTAGTAGAGCGTTCACCTCTGGTGCATGGGGTCCTGGGTTCAAATCCTGCTCCCACCAAGTGAATTTTGTGGTGGACGAACACCGTGTGCTTGGGTTTTCTCGGGGTTCTTCAGTTTCCTCCCACTTTCTTCATCTCACCATATCATTCATTACTCATCATCGCCGTCTCCTTTAGCCTAGCCGGCATAATCGTGGGACGTAAAACTCAAAAAATTCATTTCATTTCATTTCATTTCAGTTTTTGAAAATAAATTTTGAAGAAGTGGTAAAGTAGTGCGAGAGGCCCCGGATTTCATCCCAGGGAAATGAGTTTATGGTGGGCTACATTGTGTCCGTGGGTTCTCGGGTTTCCCACATTTTCATTCCACTAAATCATTCACTTTGGTAATCATCGTTGTCCTTTAACCTAAAGGGCATAACCATTAATTAAAGGTTTCAATACATTTTTTCTACATAATTTGGTACGAAAATATTGGTAAAATGCTAATATACTGTATTATTATGTTAGGAATATTATAATATAACTAAAGTACGTGCTATGAAAATGTCGAGATTACTTCAATATTCCTATAGAATGAGCTGCTATGCCAGGAATATTATAATTGTCGTGAAAATGGTAAGGAAAAAACTTTCAGTTTAACGTCCCACGTTTATGTCCTTTTAGCGAAGAGAGACGATGCAAAATTAAATGAAATCTATAAGTTTTACGTCGCGCGATTATGCCAGTTAGGCTAAAGGAGACGGTGATGATGAGAGATAAGTGAAATGGTGGAATGAAGAAAGTGGGAGGAAACGGGAGAACTCCGAGAAAACCAACGAGCACGGTGTTTGTCCACCACAAAGTCCACACGGCGTGAGCTGGGATCGAACCAGGGACCTCAAGCACCGGAGGTGAACGCTCTACCACTGAGCCACCGCGCCCCCAGAGACGATGCAAATGAATGATTATGGAAAATTGGTGGAATGAGAATGCTGGAGAAAACGGAAGTACCCTGAGAAAATATACGAACACGATGTTATCCACCACAAACTTACTTGGACGGGGATCGAACCATGGACCCCACACACCAGAGGGAAGCACTCTACCACTGAGCCACCGTGCCCCCAAAATAGTTCGAAATACCGAAACTCTATTATTGTGTGCCTGATTAGGAATATTTGAAAAGAATTTGTGGTGAAATGAGAATATCTCAATACTATTTCTGAGATTTATACAGAAGTATTGCCCCTCCTCGCTGGTCTAGTGGCTAGTAAGTTCGTCTTTGGAAAACATGGACTTGGGTTCGATTCTTGGTAGATGGGCATTGAAATCTGAATACATTACGGTGATGATTCCACCTTCAATTGTAGGTTCGCGCCTCAGTGTATAGCAACGGTGCCGCAAACTTCAAGAAGCAAGGAAGCAAGTATATTCTGTATTTCTAAAGACGTATTAAATTGGGCTAAACAATGTCCCACGATCATACCCTTTAGACCAGTGTTTCTGAAAGTGTAGGTCGCGGACCGTTTTTTATTGGGTCGCGAGAAGGTTTTTTTCCTTTTAATTGTGAAAATTTTATTTTGATGCAGAATTATATATTCTGAAGTACTATTCAGAAAACAATAAGGTGAAAATTAAGTGGTTACTCAGAGCCTTGCCCTACAGTCAGTAGAGATACTGGGTTAGGGCGGAAAGAGAGTGGGTGAGTCAAAATCTTTCATGGGATAGGTCGGAAGTAGTGTTAGCTCTGTGTTATCTTTCGATGGGAACACTTTAATCCTTTTTGTGCATGTGTACAATTTCATATGATAGTGAGAAATTTACATTACACTTGCTCGATCGTCACCGACTGATATTCTCGTACAGACAGGGCCACTATATTCATAAATTTACATTACAATTTCGTTTGAAAGTAAGATATTTACGACAGACTCAAAAGAAACGAACCAAGTTTTGATTTATTAAAATTTAAGCATCGAGCTCTACTTTGTAACGCTTGTCGTTCTGGATGTTCACATCATCTCCAATAAATTCAATGTTAATCACTCGTACGAACTGTTATTGAACAAACTGGAATTAGAGATATCATTTACAAAATTTAATTGCTTTGAAACACATAACCATTACGTAAAATGTCAATGTGCATTTGAATAAAAGTACCAGAAAATTCTTTTTATTATTTAATGTGGGTCGCGATAACAACAAGTTTGAGAACCACTGCTTTCGAGTAAAGGAGATGGATGATAAAGGCAAGTAAATGATGATGGAACAATTGGTGGAATGAGAATGCAGGAGGAAACTCACGGACACGATGTTTGCCCGAGGATAGAACCAAGGACCCCACGTACTGTATGTATGTGTTTTATCATTGAGCCACCGTGCACCAAATAAGAAATTCACACATACAGTATTGTATTATATAGAAACACGTAATGGTTGAAAATGAAATGAAATGAAATCTTTGATTTTAATGTCACGTTAGGGTAAGGGAGACGATGATTAAAACAAGTGAATGATAATGGAAGAATTATTGGAATGAGAAAGTGGGAGGAAACGGTACCCACATAGCACACTACGTCCATGGAATGTCCCATTTTGATCCCAATCATCCCATTCGGTTCCCGGGATTATCGGGACAATGGGAAGACATACCATGGACGTCCTGCATGGGACGTCCTGAAGGATTCCCATGCTGGATGTCCACGGGACGTCCCAGATGGGACAGGAGGTCCGAGGGAAAACCAATAGACATCCCTTCGTGGTCCCATTGAATATACCGTATCCCGGGATATTAGCGGACATCTGGATCTCCCGCGGACATCCTGTGGATGTTTCGGGAGCACATTCGGATAATCCCGGGATGTCCCGTCGTCCCTTGCGGGCTCAGTCTCGGACATCCCGTGGACGTACTTGTGCTATGGGGGTAGTAGCCCGAGAAAACCCACCATCATGATGTTGTCCACCACAAACTTACTTGGTCGGGGATCAGGCCGGTAGCCACCCCAAAAATGCAGGGGGTGCTGAAGTTAGGGGGGCAATCCAACCATATTATAGTTCATCACCATATTAAAGTTCATTTGCATGCCTACTGTGAAAATTTTAGGGGGGACAGCAAAATTTTAGGCTGGGCCAGGCCCCATAGACCCACCTGGATACGGGAGTGTCGGGGATCGAAACAGGAACTCCAAGCTCCATAGGCAAGCACTCTACCACTGAACCACCGTGCTCCCCATGTAATGATTGAATACCTCGTTTTTTAACCAGTCTTTTGTCTGAATTAACCTCAAAGTTTAAAACACTAATTCTAAGGTAATACCGAATGGTCTAGTCAAGAAATATATCTTTCCATCTATTACCACAAGCGGATAAAAGTAGCAAAAAGGAAAAAAGGTAAGTTTTACGAAAATGCTAAGCAAAGTATACATATTTTGTGTATTCCCTTTTATGAGCAGATGAATATGCATCAAAGCTGCAATGAAGACAGATGTTCGACTTAAACCAATCCAACCGCAAATGATTGATGTTCATAACCCTGCTAAGGGGAAAGAGAAGGAAAATACAACTGGGTCATTACGTCACTGACAGCTATCAATTATACGAAACTCTGTCCCAGATCCTGACAACATTTGATTTCCATTGGCATGATAAATTTTAAAACGATACAGGCTGTCTATAAAGTCTTGAGAAACCAGTTGCGGAATCATGTTTTCATGTAGGTGAGTCTGAAGAAAGAGTCCCAGGGAACGCAAATTTTGTTGCGTGGAGTTTTAGAACTTCTTTATGAATTCATGAATATTCTTGTATGTGGGGGGTGGGGTGAGAACGGTATCTCAGTAATGAAACATTTATTTCTGATGGGAGGGGTTTTAATGTTCAATTCCTTTCCTCTTACATTCTCATTCCACCAAATCCTGGGGACACGATTGTTCAGTGGTAGAACGCTTACTTTTGGTGTGTGGAGTCCCTGGGAAACGAAATTTGTGGTGGACAACATCGTGTTCGTGGGTTTTCTCGGGGTACTCCCGTTTCCTCCCACATTCTTATTCCACCGACTCTTCCATCATCATCATCATCATCCACTTGCCCTAATCATTCGTCTCCCTTAGCCTAAAGGCCATAATCGTGGATCCATCAATTCCACTCGACCGAGCTAATTCTCTTCTTCTTCATACCCACATTTCGAATCCTTCCATTCATTTTTAATTATTTTTAAGTGATGTTCATGTTTCTGTCCCTTACAGTACAATACTCGACACGAAGTATTTTATGAGCATTTTACTTAATTCTTTATTCAAGGTTCTACAAATTAGAATTTTCTTCCTCCTAAAGGCTTTTCTCACCCTTCCTATTCTTACTTTTACTTCATGTTCACACTTTATATCATCACAACGAGACGAGACCTTTCTCGCCTCGTAAAGCACTACATCTCCCGCTCCGAAAGGTGCAAACGCTAACCATATACAGAGTAGAAAGCTCCAATAAACGGACGAAGATCCAAAAAACATTCTTTTGGTCATGTAGTGATCCAAGGACGTCGATCCTGGGGGGCCGGCCCCCC
This sequence comes from Thermobia domestica, assembly GCF_964235325.1. Taxonomy (NCBI): domain Eukaryota; kingdom Metazoa; phylum Arthropoda; class Insecta; order Zygentoma; family Lepismatidae; genus Thermobia; species Thermobia domestica. The sequence goes on from NC_137468.1 coordinate 197,796,551, forward strand.
CCTTAAAGTTCATGCGGGCCCCCTAGTGTATTTATGAATATGCAATATTTGGCATAATTTGAGTGCAATTTGTCTTAACATCCTCATATATATACCTTCTGTGTCTGAGTGGGCCGTGGGCCCCCCAAATTTACAGAGAAATCGGCGCCCTTGTAGTGATCTCGAAATGTGAAAATTCACTCACAATTTGAAAACCACTTGTACCATCTGTCGAAATAGCGTAACGGCACTTAAAAAAAAGGGGGGGGGGAAATAATTCTTCATAATTCTGTTTATTATTAAATTAAAATGGTTTCGTAACATGGAAATATCTCAAGGTTAAGACATACAGTGTGTTTATGTGTGCATATTAAGACCAATTACAATTTGTAAACTTATCTGTTATGTCAGACGCATCGTGTAAACACATTCCTACGTCACTTAACGGGGTGGAAAGGTCAGTGCGATATGTTACGAGGTGATCGGGTAAAATATTGCGTTCTGTTGATCAAATGAACAAAGTTGAAACTGGAGACCAGCTGTCATCAGACTCGTGGTGGAGAGATTGATTAAGACATTCCGTTGGGGGGCGGGGGGGGGGGGAGAAGAGGAGGGAAACTATAATTTACATCTTTATTAAACTCATGTCGCGTGTGATTAAATCCACGTACTTGTTCCTCTGGGCTATTTCATTGCACTGTTATTTAATTTTATAACACATTTGTAGACAGTTACTTAAAAAGGAGTGTTTATTTAAAAATAGTTCTTTTTTTTTAAACAAAAAAATATAATTAACAAACTTGTTCTACTGTATATGAGTATACAACTGGTTATTACATTGCGTTAATTGTCAAACCATTGAGAGACAACTGATTATTTTTTCATTAAATTTAAATCTCATTAAGAGTCTTCATCCCGGCGAAATTAAAATACCGCAAATTTTACAGTAATTATGTGATATCTTCAAATAGATAAAAGATAATCGAAATGTGGAACAAGAGCGCCCTAGACAATATTATTTTACATGAGATACCGTTATCACGACTCACTTATCTGCTTTCGATTTCGAGCCATTTTGAAAATCGGCATTTATTTTCGCGTTTCTAAACAGCTGAAAACGGAAAGCCACTAGGTGACTTGTGATAACGGTAACCTCATGCAAAATAATATTGTCTAAGGCGCTCTTGTTCCACATTTCAATTATCTTTTATCTATTTGAAGATATCACATAATTACTGTAAAATTAGCGGTATTTTAATTTCGCCGGGATGAAGACTCTTAAGACACCGGCTCGTTTTGGCTGTTCACTATTATAAATAATGTTACTTAGCTGTTAGGAGTATACGTGTTACAAGAAGATAAATACTTCGAACGAATATGCATGCGTTTTTTTTACCCGGGTTTGATTCCCTTCGGTAGCTCATGTGGTTCGGATTCCACTTTAATCAATAGGTCCACGTCTCATATAGCCTCGCTGCTGAATGGGACGTTAAATTCAAAATCAACTCAACTCATATATAATACAAATAAAAACTAATCACTTGGTGTGATAGCCCTTTGCAGGCCTGAGCTACTCCAACACCATCTATTAGCGACTGGCTGAACTAAGTCTAGCCTAGCTAGTAATACGTGTAGGGATGCACACGAGACAAGATTTGAGGCTGTCTTGTCTTGAAAATGTGCTGTAAAAGTGATGTCTGGACTCGAAAAAAAAAATATATTTCTCTATTGGAAGAGCTGTATCTCGACTTGAGTATTGTCAGGAAAATTATGTCTCGTCTCGTTCGCAGTCCTAATCACGTGATTAGCGCGCTGTGTTGACTTGTCTCAAACAGGTATGTCAGGATTTTTTAAAGACCTAAGCGGCCATCACATCTTTTACTCATGTGACCCCTCAGTTTGCCTCACGACGTTGGGTGGATACCGGAAATTGAAAAGCATCGGTAGGGTTTTGAATACGGGACCACGCGGACTTGAGTCCAGTGCTCTAAGCCCTAGACAGCGGTATCCTCAGGGCCGGATTAAGGAAGGGGCTTAGGGGGTTATAGCCCCAGGCCTCCACTCTGATCAAAATCTCAACTTGCTATCTAAAAAGAATAATGAAGATAAAATCATCATCATAAAAAAAATATGTTCAAAAGTATGAAACATGTTCCCTTTACCTTCTTACTGTATTTTCACAGAAGTTAATTAGTTTAAGTCAGTAGGGGCCACATATTTTTTTTCTAGCCCCGGGCTTGCAGATGGGTTAATCCAGCCCTGGGTATCCCCTACATATGCTATACACAAACCAATAACCTATCTGTTCCAAGATAATAAAAACTGTCAATTTGTTAATGACAATAAACGACATATTTTTTATCGACATAGAAACATATGTTTTTCGATTTCCTCAAAAACTACGCATGAGAAATTAACCGCAAGCGAATCATTCTGTTCAGCTTGATGTGGTCGATTGATTCATACCATTGTTAAAATATAATAGTTGAACCAAAATCAAAATTTATGAGTTACACAGGGCCGTGCCGTGGAAAATCAGCGCCCGGGGCGAGAGTATACAACAGCGCCCCCATACATGTATTCCAAGCAATTTTTCCTATCTTTTTTCCCTTTTTCTCCCGAATTTTCGCCCCCTTACTTCGGCGTCCGAAGCCGTCGCCCCGCTCGCCTCCCCCCCCCCCACGGCACGGCCCTGTTGTGTCCTATCATCTTGTTACTGTGATATTGAAAAACTTGATAAAGGCCGTGTCAATTTTAGTTTCAGACTCTGTAAGTGGGTACGGTTGCTCAGTGGTAGAGCGCTCATTGCAATTGCGTGGAGTCCTTGGCTCGATTCTCGTCCAAGTAAGATTACGGTAGACAACATCGTGGCCCGCGGATTTTCTCGAGGTACCCCCGTTACCTTCTACATTCTTATTCTACCGATTCTTCCATTATCATTCACTTGCCTCAATCCTCCGCTCCCTTAGCCTAACGGGCATAATCGTAGGACGTTAAATTGAAAGATTTCATTTCATATCATTTTTAGACTCTGTAGATGTCGCGATCATCGTGCTGCATCGATTTTTTGTTTTTTAAAAAAATACATTCGATAATAAGAAAAATACAATAAAAGAAAAAGAAAACTATAAAAATAAGCACTCACTTCATATCATTAGCGAGACATATAGCAGACGCCTCATCTTTGTAACTTTTGTTCATCGTTATACGTTTGTGTTGTTGTAAATGAAATGAAATGAAATCTTTTAAGTTTTACGTCCCACACTTATGCCGGCCAGGCTAAAAGAAAACTGATCGTGAAAAAATGAATGAAATAGTGGAATGAAGAAAGTGGGAGGAAACGGGAGAACCCCAAGGAAACCCATGCACACGGTGTTTGTCCACCACAAAGTTCACTTGACGCGAGCTGGAATCGAACTAGGGACCTAATGTACCGGAGGTGAACGCTCTACTACTGAGCCACCGCGGCCCAGGTTGAATGAATAAAATTTCGAATTATAGACGTTATATAGTCACTTTTCATGAGGAACGTGGAATCTCGAATTTTTGGAATGTCCACCTTAATAACTGAAAAACTCGATTTTTATCTATTTTCTTCAAGTTATCGAGGTGCCACTATATCAATAAGTATTATTTTAAAACATAAATACTTTGATATTTTGAAACACCGCATAGTATTACTGAACGTTGGAGGTTTAGGAATATTTCAAATCCTATTTGAAATATTCTTCGCTGTTTCAGAAACAAAGACGTGATGACCGAAAACACCGTTATAATTTATATACAACACAACTAAATTTTGAAATGTTTCTGAACAGGAAATCTAGTACCTTCCTTTATGGTCGCAAACTACCAAATTCTAGGTTTTGTGTTCTCGCAAAAATCAACAAATGTGTTGGCGTCAATTTGATGGTTTCTCTTGTTGATCTCTCTCATTAGCGATACGGGAAAACAATCATTTGTCGCGTCCAAGGGAGGGACAAAAGGGGGGAATTAGGATAGAACAGCCTACTGAAAATATATGGGATGAGCTTCGAGAGAAATTCAGTGTTAGTCGGACGTACATAAGCAGTAAAATACGGATAACTCCATTGTTGTTAGACATAAGTCAAATACGTCTAGGGTCAGGTATATTGTATTCACTCTTGATTGAGAGCTTCCATCTTATTTGACTCTTTCCCCTCCCCTTCCTAGCTTTAACGTGGAACAAAAGAACAGGTTCTCGTATGCCATCGGACAATGAACGTCAGTCACTTGATGTAGTAACCCAGCTGTCGCCGTATTTGCTTTACATTAGAAGAGTGACGCGGGGCACACAGGAAGCGAATATTTCCCTGTTTACACTGATTGGACATGAACAACGGGGATTTTCGTCTTCAGGCACGAAAAAAAAAAAAAAAAAAAAGAATAGGATGATGTCCCTCTTCCCCTAAAACCCGAAAAAAATTAATCCTTAATATAAAATGACACTGAAGTGTGTCTTTTTTTCTTTCTTATAAATTTAATACGCATGCACATTAGCGTATCATTACATATACCATCTGCCAACTGACGTCTTCTTGAGTTCCCCAAAATTTTCCCTTTTCCCCGCCGGATATTGAAGCCTTTGGACAATTGCAAAAGATAAGGTTAAAAGAATTTCTCCCCTATAATGATAGTTCTATACATTTAATAGTTACACATTTAATAGTAGATGTCATTTGTAATTTTACACAAACATGTGAGCGCAAGGTAGCTCAGTGGTAAAGTGTTCACTTCTGATACGGTGGGCCATTGGTTCGATACCAGACCGTATGAATTTGTGTTGGACAACATTGTGTCCAAGATTTTTGTCGGATTCTCTCGCTTCCTCCCACATTATCAACTCATTAATTAGTTTCTTTCATAGCCAGTCAATTTAACTCATCACCAGTTTCTTTTAGCCTAAAGCGAGAGCATCATTTTAGTTTTTGCAATGAAAAAAGGGAGGGGAGGAGTAGATTGTCCGCAAAAAAAAAAAAAAATCACGTATTTATTAGTAAATTATATTGCTATACAGGTTTATTAAAAATAATGTTTCTCAAACTCAAGGGGGACCCTGGCCGTCCGCAAATGACGCCCTTGGTCTAACGAGCATAACCGGAAACGTAAAACAAAGATTTCCTTCTTTTTTTTAATTTTTTAAATTTTTTTTAAGCGAAAACTTTGGTCTTCCCCAAGTCGACAAATGGCCTAGACGCTAGCGACATCTGTAGTCATTAACATTTTTTCAGATTTCCAAACTATGCTTTACATAAGAATCAGAATCGGAAGCCTTATTGAACGCGTATGTCCATTTACATTATTAACACATATTTCTATGTTTGTTCGAATGTAGATCAGCCTTCGATACGACTGGTCCCGGGTTCGATTCCCGGTAGGGGCACTCGGTCGAAAAAGTTTAAAAAGTTTTTTCAGGCCAGCCACATGGGTTTTCCTCATTCACACCAGGCAAATGCCGGGGTGGTGCCTAACTTATAGGTCCCAGGCCGCTCCCTTTCTTCCCCAACTCTTACTTCCTTTCCCCCGAATAGTGTGCTCACTGAGGGACGTCCATGGGCGGAGTTAGGAATTGTCTGCTGGGGGGCAGACCTTTTGTCTGTTGGGGGGGCACGGCAAACACAAATGAGAATTGAAGGATCTTATAAGTGGCATTTTTATTTTTTGTCAAAAAGTTGAGGGCAACGCCCCCATGCCCCCCATAACTCCGCCCATGGGGACGTCATCCCTCAAACGCGACGGGCTAACATGACCATAGATTCTGTCAGCCCAGAAATCTAAATCCTAGATCCTAAATCGAATGTAGAACAGTCCATGTGAATATAGTAGGTGAAGAGGAGACATTTTTAAAAAGGTGGTCCCTATATTATTATTATTATTATTATTATTATTATTATTATTATTATTATTATTATTATTAGTAGTAGTAGTAGTAGTAGTAGTAGTAGTAGTAGTAGTAGTATCGTTGCAATACAGTCTTCTGAATCACTTTGCAGTACAGGTTAAAATCGCACTTAATTAAAAGCTTTCATTGTTTACACGTAACATTTTTTATTTTTATTTTAACGTCCGATCATTGTGCATCAAGACTAAGGGAGACAGTAATGAACAGATTGGTAATAATGGTGAAATAAAGGTAGCAGGAGAACACGAGAGAATACCGAGAAAACTCAAGTCTATGGTGTTTTTTCACCACAAAGTCACTTGGGGAGAGCTGGGATCGAACCAATGACCCCCTGCAACAGAGGTGAACGCTCTACCATTGAGCCACCGCAGCCTTCGAAGAGACATGTAGTTATAATATTAATTATCATCCTAATTGTGACAAAGCTCGGAGTGCTTTATTGCTGTACAAGGTGACTATTTTGAGGATGATGGTGTGTAAACGTAGGTGAATAAAGTATTTTCTTGTAAACAGAACTAGTGTCGAAACTTTTTGATATCACCTCATACCGAAGTTAATGAGATATAATGTAAAGTATCAATTAACTCTTAGATTCTAATTTCTATTAATTCCCGGTGGGAGCTCATGTGGTTCGGATTCCACGTTAATCAGTGGGTCCCGCCTCATATAGCCTAGCAGCTGAAAGAGACGTTAAACTAAAAATTAACTCAACACTAATTTCTGTTAAAGTAAAATATTGTCAAAGATAAGACACATATCAGTGGGTAGATCACATCAAAATAAACACGATAACATGCTTGAGGATAAATTGCCATGCGTAGTTTACGAGAAAATAAAAAAAAGATCTTTTGAGAGGCTAAAATTTATGCCGTTCGTTAGCAATAATAAGAATTTTGACGGGTTTTATTTTGGCGGAAGAAATTATTATGTAAATTATGAACTGTATATGTAACACAATCAGATTGTTGATTTTTCTCCTAACTGTGACGCACAGAGTCTTTAAGCACACAGTGGCTCCGCGCTGCATTGTCGCTAACGCTCTCGTCCTTGATGCGAGCGGTCCCGGGTTCGATTCCCGGTGGGGGCACATTCGGTCGAAAAAGTGTAACAGCTTTTTCAAGCTAGCCATTTTGAGTGAGGTTTTTCCTGGGTTTCCCTCATTCACACCAGGCAAATGCCGGGATGGTATCTAACATAATGGTCCCAGGTCGTTTCCTTCCTTCCTTTCCTTTCATCAGATAGTGTGCTTGCTGAGGGACGTCATCTCTCGTATACGTGAAGTCCTAAATGGCCTTAAAAGCCGACAGCCCAGAAGTCTAATCTTTAATGTTTAAGCACTACCTTCATATACGAGGCGTGTCTGGAATGTAAGTACCGTTTTGAAAAAAAAAAAACACTAGGACAGGTTTGTTCAAACCACATATATTTTTAGATGAAAGAGCGCACCTTAAACTATTTTTCGACATAGTTTCGACCAAAGTTCAAACACTTGTCATGACGGGTGACCAATTTGTCCAAATCTTCCTCAACGAAACATGCTGCCAGTGTTCGGCAAATACGCACCGTTTCGTTTGAACACCACCGCAGAGCTTTGCGCATGTGCGCTACTTTGACTGATTCATTACCTCTGCACTGACGCCAGTACAGTTGAGTTGTCGCGAGAGTACTGTCTCCTGTAACCGTTTCAGGGGCGGACTGGCCCACCCTGCTACCCTGCAAATGCAGGGTGGGTCCCCCAAACAGGTGGGTCCCCTCCACCAATTTTAAAAACATGTGCTCAATTAAACTTATCAGCATCAAAAATATGGTAGGGTAACTCCCGCAAACTTGTGTTTTGCATAAAAAAGACGTAAAGTTAAACTTTCATGAACAGACCTTATTCTTCTTCACTTGAAAAGGTTCCGTCTATGAAACAATCAGGCCCTAAAACAGCGTTTCCCAACCGGTGTGCCGCGGCACACTGGTGTGCCGCGAATGGGCCGCTGGTGTGCCGCGAGAAAATCGAAACAAATTATTAATTCTATACGAACCAAATTGCAAGACAGGGGAAAATGTATATTTATATTTCACATTACTATGAACCTCTACTATAAATCTACAATTTTAAATTTCATACTGTGTTACTTTTCTGTACATTTTTAATGTTGAAAAACGTATTTATCATTGTCATGACCATTATTACTTCTTTATTGTTGCAGACTATTTCGTAACTTGAAATTTTAACATATCATTCAATAAATTCAACAAAGCAAATATGCATTCAAATTACCTACATTTGTGTTTTAAAAGTATAGGAGGTTTGTTTATTTATTCGTTATTTAGTGATCTTCCCTTTTAGGTAGAGGTTAGATACAGTTTTCGAAAGAGAAAGTGGATTTTTAAAAACCCGAGTCCTATATTTCATTGCTATTGTTTTCTATTTTAAAATTAGAATGAAAAATAAGTATAATGATTTAGCACGGGGGAAAATCAGTGATCGAGCTTTCTTCTCTGTAAGAAGGAAATTAGTAATCACATTAAAATACCACGGTAATTATATATATATATATATATATATATATATATATATATATATATATATATATATATATATATATATATATTATATATATATATATATATATATATGGGTGTGCCGCGAGAATTCAAGTTACACCTGTAGTGTGCCGCAAGTTGAAAAAGGTTGGGAAACGCTGCCCTAAAACATTGCGGGGTTTGTGATACAGCAGTTGTTAAGCACGAGCACTTTAATTACTACTTTTTTTTTTTTTTTTTTTTTTTTTTTTTTTTTTTTTTTTTAACAGTAGATTTCAGGCTGTTATTGGATTTGGATACCATTGCCTACTCCGGTCCTTATACAAGCCGGCGAGTGGCGATGTTTTAAAGAAGCAATAGTTTCGTATTGTTATTGTGGAAAGTGGAGGTGGAACCGGAACGCTTTAGAACTGCATTGTCCTCAGACCAAGCTTCGAAAAAAGAAATCGGATCAGGCTTCGTTTTTTTTTTTTTTCAGTGCGGTAAAGCGAAAAGAAATTAGTCGTCACTATCAACGATTGTTTTATACAAACCTCAAACAATTACTATGAAGTTGCTGCTCTCGGCTCGTGTTTTATTTGTATATTACATCGAAGAGCAAATCCGATAGCAGCAATTCAATTATTCGAACATCAGTTACGTGTCGTTTGTCGTGAAAGACAGATGTGGTTGTGTCAGTATGTATGGTAGGAGTGATTGTAAGATTACTATAAAGAAAAATATAAAAGTGGTGCTAAAAAGCGAGAACACAAACGAAGATGTGATTTACAAAAGGCTGCATCTGACCCAAAACAACGTAGACTGTTTGAATATGTGAAGCCCCAAGAAACAAACGAGCGTGATGTGACTCATTCGAGTTGTTTTTCTGTCTAAGGTGTTTATAAATTATAATGTATACACCACGTCTTTGGATGATTTCAGTCAATTGTAGCTTACCTTTTATGGCTATTTTTACTTGAAATTACACAACTTTAACAGGTGAACACGAAATTAACTGAACTGTTTGATGCCGCGTAGTGCTTTCAAACAGGTCAGATCAGGCTTTCATGGGTCAGGGGTCGAGTCAAGCCTGCTTGAGACACGGTTTGGGTCAGGTCACCTACGCTAGGGTCAGGGCTGCTCTAGGCACGGGTCGGCTCGGATCAACTTCCTTATGCGCCGTTTCGGCTAAACCCTTCTCGGGTCGAGAGGGTCGGGTCGAGTTGAACGTCGACCCGACCCGACTCATAACCCGAATAGGTTTTAGCCGAAACGACGCATAAGAAAGTTGACCCAACCCGACCCATGGCTAGAACAGCCCTGACCCGATCTGTAACCCAAGAAGGTTCGTCTCGAGCCCTGACCCGATGAAGCCTGACCTGACCCGTTTGAGAGCACTAGCTGCCGGCACTGGGCTCAGTAAGCGTTGGTGTAAGTTCTAGAAGTGCTGAACACTTATGCTGTCAGTCAAATCAGTGTGTATATCGTGTAAATGTTAACTTCCCTTTAGTTACTTAAAGTTAACTTAAAATAAAAGTGCAGTAAAATGTAAAAATTATTTGTGATTTGCTAAGTTGGTATTCATATGAAAAGAGAAGTTGGGGCCAGCCGAGGAATGGGAGGACTACACTAGACGATAGACGATATCTAAACTTTCTGCGACATGAAGATATGATATTATGACTTACTTATGTCAAGGAAAATCTTGCGTTTCGAAATCTATCGCAAATTTACCTCCAATCGCATTCTTTGTGTTGCATTGAGGCCACAAAGTTACAGCTTTTTCAAGTTTCCAACACTGACGCCATGTCTGTTGTCTCACCTGACACGCTTGTGGGGGGGGGGGAGTTGTCTGCTAAGAGCGGGGCATTACTTCCTCGAGATTATACAGCAATATTTAGACGAGTTTGTGTATGTGGGTTACAACATTTTATTCTCGCCAAAAAGACAGGTACAGAGAGAGATTGCGGCACATTCGCGAGCAGACTCCCGACTGAAGTAAGTGGTATTTTTTACGTATCAAGGGGAAGGGGAGCCCCAGATCAGCTATGACAAAATACATATCTTCGTTAAGTAGGGTGGTTGCAGGTTTGGTTACTTAAAAAAAAAGTTTCAGATATGTTATTTTACATGAAAACGCAATAAAAATTGCCTCAAAATTAATTAACGTTTCCCAAATGTCTATATCTCCTCTAGTGCTTTTTTTTTTTTTTTTTTTTTAATCTGATGGCATTTTTTGAAACACCAGTCTTTATTTTGGGATTTCCAGCAGACACGGGTAAAATCATGTCAAAATTAACTAGTTTATAATTTTAAAAAATCTGTTGTTCATTCTCCATCGGCCCTGAGTAGGCTACAAGCCCTTATTCCATGAGTTCGAAGATGGACTTTTATATGTAATACATAGGAAGAATGCCAAGTACATTTTTTACATTTTTATACAGTGGCCCCTTATTTCGGTTTAACAGGGTGGGACCTATGGTTGCCAGTCCGCCCCTGGACCGTTTACAATGTTTAAACGATTGCTGAACTGTGAAATTCGTTCTGTTATCTTGTTTTTTAATACAAGCAACATTTAAGTCGGTCGAAATTCGTCGTCAAATTGTAGAGACTTACGGTGAAAATGCAATGAGTGAGAGACAGTTCAATGAATGGTGAACAAACGTCCCAACGCAAAGAATGCTTTGGAGTTATGATTGTCTTCACTGGCGGGATGTTTCTTTGAGGACGGTTTGGTCAAGTTGGTCACCTCCTACGACAAGTGTCTGGAAATTGGTGGAATCTACGTCCAAAATTAGTGCTCTTTCATGTAAAAATAAATTTGGCTTGAAGAAACCTGTTTTAGTATTTTTTAAAATGGTACTAACTTTCCGAACACACCTCATATCATTCGGTTGTATTTCTAATTTATGGTTGTTTGCAAAAGCTATAAAGTAATGTAAAAATGTTTTCCTCATACTTTTTACGCGTTGCTGTCGAACCACAAAATGTAACATAAAGACCGCGGAGGTGGTTGTGTCGTGTTATTCTAGCTCCAGGAATGAAAACAAACAAAATTGACACCGTTCCATTAAAAAGCTCCTGTTGTATCCCTCACCGGGCGATGGGAATTCCTCTTCGTTGTTCTAATAAGTGAGTAATGTTTTCCTGTTTGTTCCTGTCAATGCAAATGACTGCGAGGGCCCTGGAGACGGTGACAATTGACCTGATTATACAGAGGCTCCGGTAGAAAATTGTGTTTCTCTCTCGGCGACATTAAAATAACCCGACGTTATTGCGGTCTCTTCATTTTTTGTTCCCTGTTCATTATTTTCTTTTTTAAAAAATGAAAAACAAATATGAAAAATTGACAAAAATTGAACAAAACTCGTTTAATATTGTAAAATTATCTTGAAAAGGCAAAATATAGAACAATTTACTCACGGTATTTGTTCTTTTTCCAACAACCTTTTTATTTTAAAAGTTTGTTATATAAGTGTATATTTATTATATAAGTGTAGTCTTTAGACCAATACAAAATTTATGTATCATAGTTAGGATAAAAAAGCGTTTTAAAGCGCAGGTAGCGATGTGATGAGTTCGCACAAACAAAGCTCTAGGCAAGCTGAGTAGAGGTGGGTTAAGAATTTTAATGCAGTCAAAGACAAGTTAAAGTCCCGCAAAGCTGAACACAAGTTGGGCGGGAAAAGAACCACAAGGCTCCAAGCAAGCTAAGTGGTTGTGTTAGAATATTTTTAAAAGCTCTAGGTAAGCTAGGAAAGGGGTTAAGTTCCCTTGAAGCTCTAGGCAACCTAAATGGACAGAAGCCCTCAAAGCTCCAGGCAAGCTAGGAGGTTTGGGTTAGGTTAACATCTCTTAGAACTCCAAGTGAGTTTTCTTTCACTACGATAGACTTATAAAGCACACCAGTGTTGAATTCAGACATTTTCTCCCGGGGAGGAATGTGAACTCCTCGGGGGGGGGGGGTTGTTTTTCTGTATTTTTGCAAGAAAGCAGCATATTTAACAATTCCATTCACATGCACATCTCAGCTAATATTGAGACTAAGTGCTAATAAATATTCAATTTGAGATTGTAATTTAAAAAAAAAACAATCATTTAATTTTATCTAAAACATTAAATAAAGACTGGCAAAAATATTTTAGATTAAACTTTAGCTGCTATTTACAATAACTATTTTTGTTATTATTTCCTATATTCAGTAGTTACTGTTTGTTACTAATGTAGAAGTTTTCTAAAAGATTCAAATTAACTCAAATATTTTTTTGAGTTAATTTAAATCTTTTTAAAAACTTCTGTTTCTAAATCAAAAAATTCTTTCTCACACTTCTGATTCTAAATCAAGCATATTAGCCTTGGTTTCTTCACTGCATACACATCAATAGTTTAGTTTACGAAATCTTCAGTAGGATTAGTGCCGTGTCGTGGAAAATCAGCGCTTGGGGCGAGCGTATACGACGGAACCCCCGTACATATGAGTGAGGTCGACAGACCACCTGCGAAACGTGAGAAAATTTTAAAAAGTAAACCCTGCTTTTCCTTGATTTTGAGCACTTTTTATTATTTATTTCCTTTCATTTTATATATGTGCACATGCCCATATGTGCACATGTGTTTCATTCCTCTTTTTTCTTCCCTTCTTTTCTTTTCTTTTTCCCTCCCGAATTTTGCGCCCCTTACTTCGGCCCCCGGGGCCGTCGCCCCGCTTGCCCCTCCCTCATGGCAGGGCGCTAAGCAGGATCTTCATCACCTTCAATAGCAATCTTTCACTTATATACTACTATTATATTGATAAATTCTATATAAATCTCTGACCCAGGAGGGATAACTTTTCCTCCATGATCCCTCTAAATGGCGCACTCTGAATCTCACCCTTTAACTGACTTATTTTTAATTAAATAAAGGTGTGTTTACTTTAATAATCGTAAAACATATTTGTGTCTGTTACTTCCGATGCGAGAAATGGGATTTAGGCGCTCTATTTCAAATAATGCAAGAACTGTACATTTTCAAGAACTGAAGTCTGCGGACATCAGAGATCATATGGAATGATCGAAAGATCTTCCCTATCTTTCCTTTCCTATCTCAATCTGTGCTACTGCTACCTACTAATATATAATATAGGGCAAGAGTATAGTACCTACTAAAATGCAAACCTTTCTTCAACAGTTGACAATTTCATGTTCTGCCAAACTCGGTCATAGCGTTAAGAAATACAGGTTTTATTGACTATTTGGTATTCTATCTTAGATGTTACATGTTTAATATTTATATAGAATGGGTCTGCGTCATTTATATGTATATTGAGAGATCGGATTTCGTCTGCACGTGAACAGAAAGAAAAGCAAATAATTGGGGGAAAGGATTTCTACATTTTGTGACTGAAATTCTGGGAGTTTCCCCGGGGGGACAGAATTTCCTTCGGGGGGAGATTCCCTCCGGGCTACCCCCTGAATTCATCCCTGAAAGCACAGGGGTTCAATATTTTAACTAAAAAATTGTAACACTGGGGTTCCGGTATTGGAAGCCAAGTTTTGTAACGATTGAAAATTACTAACAATGAAAGGAAAGTTTCTGCTCGGGCTACCAAATAGAATTACCGCGTGATATTATGAATAAGCAGATCTTACGTATTCGGGCGACGAGGAATATGAAACGTGTTGTTTTCGGAATTCGATTCCTTATCTCTGATTTGCATATATAATCTGAACGAGAACGAATAATTAAGGCACTCACGGATGAGCCTAATATGCATCAGAAAAATGAATACCTGACCTTGTACTTGAAAAGTGAATGGTACTGATGAGCGACAACTCATCTGCCTATTACACAAATGAAAAAAAAATGAATGAGAGTTTGGAGAATTGAAGTTGACTCCACGGGGCTCGAACTTCAGTTCTCCAAAGTAAAAATATCGTTTTGCTAAGATGGTTTGGAATAAAAAAAAATGGTATATATATAACGAAAGATGACCTAATGTCTAATCGATCCTGTTTTCCCCATAACGGTGTCTCCAAGGCGCTAGGAAAACAGGTGCGTAGTTAAGTGATTTAAACATGCGGAGCAAAAATCTCACAAGCTGCAAAGCTGAAAGAAAGATTTTTCGCTAATGGGTTGTTCAGTTGGCTACACTGACTATCACTCTGTCACCGAAGTGTGTGGAGATAGCAAAAATAGTTAAAAAGCAACAAACAAGGAAAGTTTAATTTAAAGTTTTAAAAAAATGAGTTAATTTAGATAAAAATTTCTGATGGTCAATGTAACCGTGCTTCAACTTTTTCTGTTCAGGGTAATTTGAAATAACATCTAGGTATGCTAATGTCAGTTAAAGAAATAGGCATATCTTTGAAATGATAACCACATAAATGCTTTGGTTCTAACGTCAAATAGACTTTCAATAAATTTAACGAGAAAGAAAGTTATATTTACAAAAATCAACAAGAAAGTTAATTTGGATTTACAAAAAAAAAAAAAAAAAAAAATGAATTAATTGACTTTACTGAAAACGAATCAGACTTTTGACTGTTTTGACCAAATAATATGATCTCTTTTAACACATTCTTCACTGTACAACGTAATATTCAAATTATTCAATCTTGACTGTAAAATTTAGCAACAATCTATTTCTACTCAACTAAACTGACAATATTCGATTCTTTATAATTACCATGACGTAGTTACACAAACAAAAATTTCTATTAAACTGAATATTAATTAGCAAAATGATTTATTGTTTTCCTCCCAGACATAACCGACTATTAAGTAATTCGCCCACAGTTACTACCTTTTTTTTTATTTAATAAAAGAAATGGAAATAAGTTTAAGAATCGGATTGCGGAATGAAAGAATTAATGGTTTATGTTGCTTGCAAGACTTACTGGGGAAATAGTTTAGAAGCGATAGTATGTTTTTGAGAAAATTTAGTGCACTGTTTCTAATGAACTCTAATGAATTTTCAATATTAAAAGATTTGCATAAACAAAACATAGCTTTGTACACATACTATATCAGTTGGAAAATTATACCATTCACAGTAAAAATCGTTACACAACACTAACTACACAAATATTTCATATTCAAATGCACTACACAGAAATATATATATATATATATATATGGTACTACTATTATTATAATTTGGCCAATTGATCAAAATAATTACATTGTCGACGCTTTCTGATTTTCTCACTGATTCCTTATTTTGCGAATACACGTTTCTCCATAGCTATGGACCCTATCTGCGTTCGTTGCTCAGATAGGTACCTCCGAAGGGATTTACTCGAGTATCTTAAGTTGTTTACCTTATTTATGAGACTCTAACGATATTACGAGATAAGAGTATTTACACTTATCTGTCTGAAACTTACTCAACATAGCACGTCTTTGGAAGCTTTATATTGATTGTTTCTTTTAAGAATGAGTATAATAAAAATTGACAAGTTACAATAAAATCATATTAAGCCTGTTTACCGCTCTGACACATATTTCCCTAACACAACCTATACAAATGTTAAAATTTGAAAAACTAGACTTTGACGCTAAATCATAGTTTACTCAAAACAGAAATTACATTACATTCACACATCTTAAACGCGATTTATGTTTAAAAGAGAAATAATCCATACTTGATATAAATAAATACTGGATTGCATATAAATGATTATAATGACGGCTTCAAGGATCTAAATATTGACACATGACGATTACAAATAAATGCATGATTGAAGATCAAATCAAAGTATACAAATTTCACTAGTAAAATAATCAAAAATTTTATGGTACTTATTCAAGAATGAAATTAACAGTTCCTATATCCGTGAACTAATTTTGGAAATGCAATCAAGGCATTAGGCTATTTGTTTACTTCTTTTAAAAAGAATTTTAAAAAAATGCTCTAAATGTTTACGGACAGTTCCGTATGAATAAACAATGTCCCGAAGTTTCTAGAAAAAGGTGAGTATGGAGATTACGAATCACGGAAATATTGGCCATAGTCCTTCTTCAATAACGAAAATAACAGAATACTTTGTCCTACCTTAATAAGTCCTTCCGCTTATATTTCCACACTTCAGAAGAAAACTGCACTGTACTTAACTGACCGTCACAATGCTTCCTAATATCCCTTCTCAGACCCCGCTGTCCTCTGGATTCTACTCCCGGAGAAGAGGTCCACGTTTGTCTGAAGCGTCTGGGTCTTCGTGTGGCAAGGCATCTGTTCCAAGTATCGGGGATCGAACCCGTGTCTCCGTCCTTCATCTCCATGTTGTTGAAATGCAACGATGCGTCACTTATCACATCCATCTGCACTTAAATTTCACTCGCACAGTTTATATATATCCGCCATCCATCGCACTACTTTTCCTCTCTGAATACAGGAAGTCCACGTATATAGATCAATCACAGACTCAGTTCAAAATCACGAATGACGTAGCGTCACCATAAGATGATAAAAATTATGTCTAGGTGTCGATGTTTTAAATATTTGTATAAATAATCTTGTAACGACGAAGTTGCTGTGGATAACGCGTGGTTTAAGTAGCTGGCTGCTAACGGGTCTTTAGCTAGCCATTTCTCTGAAACTTAAACACTTAAATATATATATATATATATATGAGTTGACGTATGCTTATGAATCGCGTGTTGGTGATGTTTTCACGATGAAGTGTCGACTTAGAGTAAATCTCTCTTCCGTGTAGGAGTTCTCCCAGCTTTCCTTATTTTTTTTAAAAAAAATAGACGCTTCATTCTTCTCTTTGTGAATTTTGAATTTCGGATTCTGATTCGCCGCTTTAAGTTCATGACACCATTTCCCAAAAATCGGTTGATAATTTGGCTTGGGTTTCTAGCGTCTCTTCTGGGCTAGTACGTGATGTTCAAGAGTTTCATAAGCACTTGCGAAGATTGTAGATAAAAAATTTTGGTTCCTGTGTGTCTGTGACGTGATATTTGCGAGATCGAGGTACTTAGGTAGTGCGACAGTATGGCTGGAGTAACAATAGCAAATTCCATTACCGTTTACTGGCGAGGTAGAAAAGTGGGTGGTCAATTAGTGCGGTTACCGTCTTATGTTTTTTTTTCTTTCTGAAAAGCAGAGAAACTTCTTTACCTGGGACAAATGAAAGAGGTTCGCTTGGCTGCTAAATGAAACAAAATAAAATTTTCCTTGACTTTTTAAAATAAATTGAATTTACATATAAATATGTTTTAATCTGAATATAAGAACAATTTATTGAATGTGTGAGCGTAATTGTCACAATACCCCCCTCCCAAGATGTAGCAAGTGCTGCAACAGAGTGAGGCACGGCTGCATCTAAGGAGAAGTAACATTTGATAAATATAAAAGTTCAAATTCTGACAAAAAGTACAAATACATGAAAATCCTAACCCTAATCTATGTTGAAGAAGACAATTTATAAATTCACCAAAAATCCGAACCCTAATGTTAAAATTTCGTGCAAGCTGAGAGAGATAATCTCAATGTCATGTTTGAAGATTACTTGTGGCTACTGGATGCTCCGGGTGAGAGTCTCTCATTCATGCGTTGGATCCATTCTTCCTTTCTCTCTTTTGAGCATTTCCACGTCTTGAGATTCTCCAGATGTTGTGGGACCAATTCTTTTCCTGTACTACAGTCAATAATGGCGAAGGTATTAGCTCCAACCTTCTTCTTCACATAGTACGGACCCTGGTAAAGATCGAAAAACTTCCGCACGGTCTGGTCTGCAGCAGCACTTAACCTGTGCGCTTTCAGGAACACTAAGTCCCCAGGTGTTACCACCGGACCTTTAGTGGTGAGTTTTTCATTTCTCCGCCTTTTCAAGGTGATATTCCTACGGGATGCATAGAACAGCTTGTCCTCCCAGGTCTCTCGTTCTTCCCTCGGAATACCAAAATGCTCCAAGATGGGGTTTCTTCGCACTGCTCCTAGAAATAATTCCGCTGGAGTATAAGAGAGGGATTCTGTCACCGCATGATTCACTGGGATGACAATGCTTGGTAGATGTTCTGCCCAAGAAGTGTGATTTTTGGCACAGAATACTCTGAACAGTCGGTGAAGTTCAGCGTGTGTTCTCTCCACCAGGTTTGACTTCGGATGGTATGGAGGTGCGTACAAGACCTTGATGTTGTGTCTCTCCATTTCCTCCTTCCATCTTGAACATGTAAATTGTGGTCCTTGGTCACTCAATATGGCATTTGGTACCCCAATGATGGGTAGAACGTAACGGCTGAGATACTTGAGGACTAGGTTAGCCGAACTGTTCCTCAAGGGAATGGCTACGAGATACCTCGTGCATCCGTCCATCACGGTGAGGATATACTTTTCTCCCGTGGGTGTTCGTGTCATTGGTCCTACAAGATCGACATAGTAAATATCTCTGGGTCGCTCTGCGTGGTAAGAGGTTACTGTTCGCTGAGGGGGATGTCTGTTCACTTTGGATCGAGCACACATTTCACAATCGGCTATCCATTTCTTCAAGTCTCGCCTCATTCCTTTCCAGAAGTAAGATTGGCTCAGGGCCTTCCACGACTTGTAAAAGCCAAAGTGTCCGCCGTTGTCATGGATGTCTTGGAGTGCCTTGTTTTGAAGTGTCTTCGGAAGACAGATTGTCAGCATCTCTGGAGCATGAAAGTTCTTGAGGCATAGAACTTGGTCAGCTAAGCAATAGCTTTGACTCCAATTCCGATTCCTGGTGCTCCCATCCGTAGTATCGCCTTTTATTAGGAAGTCAATTATATCCTTCCACTGAGGATCCTCTCTCTGCTGTCTCGCAAGCTCTTCTTTGGTGACTGCAAGTACCAAGGTCTGCTGCTTCACAGTATTCACGCTGAAAGTGTTTGCAGGGCCTTCCTCGTAATAGCGTGACAAGGAGTCTGCAACTGTGTTATCCTTGCCTTTGCAGTACTCTACATCAAAAGCGTAATCCTGCAGCTGTACACTCCAGCGGGTCAACCTACTGTTCCAGTTCTTGCTGCGGTGCAGCCATTGCAGGTTTTTGTGATCAGTGATCACAGTGAAGCGCCGACCAAGGAGGTAGATGCGAAATTTCTGTATGCACCAAAGAATGGCAAGACATTCCAGCTCATTGATGGCGTAATTCTTCTCTGCTCCTCTTAAACTTCGGCTGGCGTATTGGATCACTCGCCTTTCATCCCCTTGTTTCTGGTACAAACAGCCTCCCAGGCCTGACAAACATGCATCACACTGCACGTAAAAGGGTTCCTGGAAGTTGGGATGGTACAGCATCACATCCTCCGCGATAGCCCTCTTTAAGTCTTCGAAACTTTTCTGGTGTGCTTGAGTCCACTTCCATCTTCGACTCTTTTGCAGCAACTCAAAGAGAGGTTGCGCCACTTGCGAGAAGTTTGGTATGTATGAGCGGTGATATCCTAAGATGCCAAGAAATCTTCTCACTTGTTTTATTGTGCGAGGCGGCTCCAGGTTCAATATGACTTCTACTTTCGATTTATCTTTTACAATGCCGGTTGGTGAAATCACGTGTCCCAAAAATTTAACTTCTTTTAATCCGAACTCCGACTTTTTCAATTTCACCGTCATTCCTGCTTTGCTGATAAGTGCCAAAACGGTGTCAATGTGCTGCAGGTGTTCCTCCATCGATCTAGAAAAGATTAGGAGGTCGTCCACATAACAAATGGTGAAGTCCTGAACCTCATCCCCTAATACCAAATTCATCGCATTCGTAAAAGATTGAGTCCCATTGCAAAGTCCAAATGGCATGACTTGAAATTCATACAATTTGTTTTCAAATGGGAAGGCGGTATAGGGTTTCGAGCGTTCAGTCAGTTCTAGCTGCCAGAAAGAACAGTTCATATCTATTCTTGCAAAATGCTTCACACCGTGGAATCTCTGCAGTATCTCCTGAATTTCCAGAGGTCGTGTCTGTAACACCTTGGTATGCCTATTTAGGGATCTAAAGTCAACACATAGACGTAGAGTTTTATCACTTTTAGGTACAACCAGCAGTGGATTCAAATGACAGGATTTTGAAGGCCTAATAATGTCCCATTCAAGCATTTGCTTAAGTTGCGTACGCACTTCATCTCTGTGTGCTAATGCAACCGGATATATCTTTGAAACTATGGCCTCCTCTGTTTCAACAACAATATCATGTTGATACACCCTACAGCGTCCTGGACGATCAGAAAATACTGAGCAGTGATTACGAAGGATATCTTGAAGTTGTTGTGCCTCAATGTGCGAGGGTAGATTGGCTGCACGCACTTTTTCTTCAATCTCTTGCATTAATTCGTCTTTGGTTACATTTGAAATTTGAAGATCTTTCTCGACGCAAAGTTCCTCTTCCATTCTTGACATAGGTAGGAATTTGCGGATTATGTTGGCGGGTTCTGCATCCGCTCGCAGCTCACAGCGATTGAAATCTAGCTCGGCGCGTACACGGTACAGAAAGTCCACGCCCAGGAGAATGGGTGCGTTGAGTCGTTTAACTACCAATACTTCCAACGCAATCTCCATCTCCGAGAGCTCAATCGGTATAACTGCACGACCGATTGCTCTGGATTGACACCTCCCCGTGAAATCCACTAATCTGATCTCCTGTGCTTGTCGCAATGTCGGGTTGCGAACATCTGCCGATATCTTTTTCCAAGTAGACTCCGTAATCAACGTAGCTTCACTGCCCGTATCCAGAATTGCCTCGAAGGTATGTTGGTTTATAACGACTTCTATCCTGGGTGTTTGATATCGTTGTGTTTCATCTTCCTCTTGTTCATTCTCATTATCATCAGAGGTAAGCCAAGTGGCAGAGACGTGCACATTCATCTTCTGAGGCTCAGTATTCTTTTGTGTTTGCTCTACAACGTTTCTTTGATTAGTCTCTGTGCAACATCTGCCTTCTGCATTAATTCTTATCTTCACTGCTGTTTCATTTCCTTCCACATCGGTGTCAACTACTTTATTGGGTTCCTTTCTAGCAGACTGAGACTGACCGTCAACCCGAACCCTGGACCGTTGGCGGTCAAGTTCTAGTTTTCCTGCTGCTGCTCTGCCTGCAGGACCAGTGGGTTGGTAGCATTGATGCTGTCTGGTGTACTGCTACCTCTCCCTCGTGACCCACGATTGTTTCCTCTGGTGTGACCTCTTCGCTCCGAGCTGTTCCCTCGATGCGTGGTCACTTGTCGGACTTGTCTCTCTTCAGTTCTTGGCCTGTCTCCTCTGTTTCTTTGATTGCGGCGGAAACGGCGCTGCGCGTGACCTCTTGTCGGTGCTCCTGTACTTCTCTCGCTGCCGGAACTGTCTTCGTCAGTCCGCTGTGATGACTGGTGAGTATTGCGCAATCGATTGTCCTCTCTTCGATAAGGATGGTTCCGTTGTCTTCTATTTCCGGAGTCCCTATATACGGTTTCCTCCGTTGACTGCCTACGCACATGCTGTACTCTCCGTTGGCCTGTCGTACCCCTGTTATTCCTTTGGGCATTTCGGTCTCTCTGGAAACTCTCTATCCTGTCCAGCTCTTCGCTGTCCCAGAGGATCATTGACAGTTGCTCCGTATCCTCCAGCTGAACTCCGATAAGCTGCCTTTGGATACGTAACGGTAGCATGTTCTTCACGTTTGAGAGAACTTCTGCTTCCGACATAGAAGGACTTAGTTCTCGGAACGCCTTGACTTGCTCCCAAAAGAATTCACGCAGGGACTTACGTGAATCAGCCTTATAGCGTGTGTTTCTGAGGCGAGTGAGCTTTCGCTGAATAATGGCTTCGCTTTGGAAATTCCTCAGAAAGGCACGACGGAAGTCTTCAAAAGTTCTGAACTGTTGGATGTGATTGTCTATCCACATCTTTGCTGCTCCACGTAGGATACGTGGAATTATGTGGAGAAGTTCTTCCTGCGCTATTCCGTATAGCCTGCAGTCATCCAACAACCGCTCAAGGAAGGTTGATGGCAGTCCCACATCCGTGTCCGGGTCAAACGATGGCAATTCATCTATTTTAGGAGCTCGAAGAAAACTTCTGCAGCTAGCGTGAGAGTCCACAGATCTTCCACTCTCCTGATTCCCTTGACTGAGGTCTTCTAAAATTGGGTTTGAAACCGGAGGCGTCGGAGTCCTTCGAGGTGGTTCCATTCCTGAGAAGGCGGGTTGAGGTATGTTTCTTACTGCTTCCCCAACTCTCCTTTCTACCAACTCGGACATCTTCTTCGTTAGGGATGCTGTCAGTTGGTCCACCGTCTGCTGAATAGCTCCTGCTTTCTCCCGTTCGACATCTTGGATTTGCCGGAGTTCCTCAATCCTGGTGCTCTGATTAGTGAGGCTCTCTATTAGCTCCTCTTGTCGTACAGTCATAGAATGTTCAATATTCTCCATCCTTGTCTGCAGCTCTATCCTTTGTGCTTGGGTCTGCGTCTCCAAGTCCATCCGCATGCGCTGCATATCTTCTAGGACCTGTCCCTGCCTTTCCTCCATTTGCCTGACCATCCTCTCTTCCATTTGGCCAGCTTGTGCCGTGAGACGTTCTTCTGTCTCCTGCAACTGCCTGTGCTGCCGCTCTCTCTGTTCCTCCAGACTTTGGGAGATGGTGCGCTTGAAGTCCTCCAGCGCTTCCTTGTTTGACTTCTCGTGTTCGTCCAGCCTCCTAGCTTGCTCCTGTAGTTTCCTCGAGAGGTCTTCTGCCAAATGGTCTTGTTTTTCCATGAGCTTGTCAAGTTTTCTATCTTGTTCTTCTCTAAATTCTTCGTTTTTCTTGTTCTGTTCTTCTATATTCTTCCTCTGTTCTTCTCTAAATTCTTCGTTTTTCTTGTTTTGTTCTTCTATATTCTTCCTCTGTTCTTCTATATTCTTCCTCTGTTCTTCTATATTCTTCCTCTGTTCTTCTCTAAATTCTTCGTTTTTCTTGTTTTCTTCTTTTTGTTGTCTCATGAACTCATGTAACGCTGATAGAAGAGATTCCTGAAAATCGTCATTAGTGCTGTTCGGCCTGTGATGCTGTTGAATGTTGTCTCTACTTCCTTGAGTGACATCATTTTCCATAACTGGGCTTGTATCCCTCTGGTCACCACATTCGGGACAATTTCGAGCCTCATCAGTGGGATCCAAATCCTGTTCCCATAGGTCACGTCCACACGTGCGACAACGTTGTGCTTCTTCCATTGCAGACATCCTGTTTCTTGGTCGTTGCCTCAAGGTAGATGGCCTCAACTGTGGCATCTGCAAGTAGACTTAAATAACTGGATTGTCAGAATAATTCTTATTAAAATTTGTCTAAAATGAATTCTAATTGTCTGACCTATGCTGTCAATCACTCTAAATTTCGTACTCTAAGTTCACCTTAATTCGCAAAAATGTTACTATTTCATCAATGTAGCATGCCAAGCTACTTTATCACCACACGTTTTCCACAACAACTTAGTTCATTCTTGTTTTTTTTTTTACTATATTCATATGGATATTTATGTGTATATACAAATAGTGTATTAATTAACAGATAACATGTCTAAAACACAATAATATGTAAGTAATAAAATGCATGTGTAAATAAAAGTATTAAATCTGACCTATTCTAAACCTATATCTATATATGAATATATAATTATGTTAATACTAATGTTATTCACTAGAAACACACTTAGCTAAATTTATGCATCAATATGCCAAGAATTTGCATGTTCACTTATATTAGTCGCTTACCTGGTGCATTACCTTTTTGTTTTCTTCTTTCCTTCTTTTCTTCTCTTTTTTTTTAAACAAACAAAATGGTGTATCTCCTTTCTCTTCCAATCAAACAAACCAACAAACAAATATGAGGTAAGAACAATTATTATTATTATTATTATTATTATTATTATTATTATTATTATTATTATTTTACGCATGTGCTGAAATGAAATAAAATTGGTTGCGAGGGGGAGTAGAACGCTTAATCGTTCCCTACGGGTAATCTCGAAATAATGATTCTTTGAATACAAAGTTACCTAATTTCCTATCACGCTTCCCATTCTTAATTTTAGTATTACGGAATAGACTTGATTACTGTTTTCGTTCGCTGTTCGAAATTTACTATGTATGCTTCTCCAAACTAGATTTCCTACTTTTTTTTTTTTTTTAAGCTTACTACGCTTTTCGGTCCTGAAATAAAATTAACTACGCATTCGGGTTCCTCAAATAAGATTAACTACGCATTCGGGTCCCTCAAATAAGATTAACTACGCATTCGGGTCCCTGTTCGGGAAGCTATTTCTTGTAACACTGGGGTTCCGGTATTGGAAGCCAAGTTTTGTAACGATTGAAAATTACTAACAATGAAAGGAAAGTTTCTGCTCGGGCTACCAAATAGAATTACCGCGTGATATTAGGAATAAGCAGATCTTACGTATTCGGGCGACGAGGAATATGAAACGTGTTGTTTTCGGAATTCGATTCCTTATCTCTGATTTGCATATATAATCTGAACGAGAACGAATAATTAAGGCACTCACGGATGAGCCTAATATGCATCAGAAAAATGAATACCTGACCTTGTACTTGAAAAGTGAATGGTACTGATGAGCGACAACTCATCTGCCTATTACACAAATGAAAAAAAAATGAATGAGAGTTTGGAGAATTGAAGTTGACTCCACGGGGCTCGAACTTCAGTTCTCCAAAGTAAAAATATCGTTTTGCTAAGATGGTTTGGAATAAAAAAAAAATGGTATATATATAACGAAAGATGACCTAATGTCTAATCGATCCTGTTTTCCCCATAACGGTGTCTCCAAGGCGCTAGGAAAACAGGTGCGTAGTTAAGTGATTTAAACATGCGGAGCAAAAATCTCACAAGCTGCAAAGCTGAAAGAAAGATTTTTCGCTAATGGGTTGTTCAGTTGGCTACACTGACTATCACTCTGTCACCGAAGTGTGTGGAGATAGCAAAAATAGTTAAAAAGCAACAAACAAGGAAAGTTTAATTTAAAGTTTAAAAAAAGAGTTAATTTAGATAAAAATTTCTGATGGTCAATGTAACCGTGCTTCAACTTTTTCTGTTCAGGGTAATTTGAAATAACATCTAGGTATGCTAATGTCAGTTAAAGAAATAGGCATATCTTTGAAATGATAACCACATAAATGCTTTGGTTCTAACGTCAAATAGACTTTCAATAAATTTAACGAGAAAGAAGGTTATATTTACAAAAATCAACAAGAAAGTTAATTTGGATTTACAAAAAAAAAAAAAAAAAAAAAAAATGAATTAATTGACTACTGAAAATGAATCAGACTTTTGACTGTTTTGACCAAATAATATGATCTCTTTTAACACATTCTTCACTGTACAACGTAATATTCAAATTATTCAATCTTGACTGTAAAATTTAGCAACAATCTATTTCTACTCAACTAAACTGACAATATTCGATTCTTTATAATTACCATGACGTAGTTACACAAACAAAAATTTCTATTAAACTGAATATTAATTAGCAAAATGATTTATTGTTTTCCTCCCAGACATAACCGACTATTAAGTAATTCGCCCACAGTTACTACCTTTTTTTTTATTTAATAAAAGAAATGGAAATAAGTTTAAGAATCGGATTGCGGAATGAAAGAATTAATGGTTTATATTGCTTGCAAGACTTACTGGGGAAATAGTTTAGAAGCGATAGTATGCTTTTGAGAAAATTTAGTGCACTGTTTCTAATGAACTCTAATGAATTTTCAATATTAAAAGATTTGCATAAACAAAACATAGCTTTGTACACATACTATATCAGTTGGAAAATTATACCATTCACAGTAAAAATCGTTACACAACACTAACTACACAAATATTTCATATTCAAATGCACTACACAGAAATATATATATATATATATATATATGGTACTACTATTATTATAATTTGGCCAATTGATCAAAATAATTACATTGTCGACGCTTTCTGATTTTCTCACTGATTCCTTATTTTGCGAATACACGTTTCTCCATAGCTATGGACCCTATCTGCGTTCGTTGCTCAGATAGGTACCTCCGAAGGGATTTACTCGAGTATCTTAAGTTGTTTACCTTATTTATGAGACTCTAACGATATTACGAGATAAGAGTATTTACACTTATCTGTCTGAAACTTACTCAACATAGCACGTCTTTGGAAGCTTTATATTGATTGTTTCTTTTAAGAATGAGTATAATAAAAATTGACAAGTTACAATAAAATCATATTAAGCCTGTTTACCGCTCTGACACATATTTCCCTAACACAACCTATACAAATGTTAAAATTTGAAAAACTAGACTTTGACGCTAAATCATAGTTTACTCAAAACAGAAATTACATTACATTCACACATCTTAAACGCGATTTATGTTTAAAAGAGAAATAATCCATACTTGATATAAATAAATACTGGATTGCATATAAATGATTATAATGACGGCTTCAAGGATCTAAATATTGACACATGACGATTACAAATAAATGCATGATTGAAGATCAAATCAAAGTATACAAATTTCACTAGTAAAATAATCAAAAATTTTATGGTACTTATTCAAGAATGAAATTAACAGTTCCTATATCCGTGAACTAATTTTGGAAATGCAATCAAGGCATTAGGCTATTTGTTTACTTCTTTTAAAAAGAATTTTAAAAAAAATGCTCTAAATGTTTACGGACAGTTCCGTATGAATAAACAATGTCCCGAAGTTTCTAGAAAAAGGTGAGTATGGAGATTACGAATCACGGAAATATTGGCCATAGTCCTTCTTCAATAACGAAAATAACAGAATACTTTGTCCTACCTTAATAAGTCCTTCCGCTTATATTTCCACACTTCAGAAGAAAACTGCACTGTACTTAACTGACCGTCACAATGCTTCCTAATATCCCTTCTCAGACCCCGCTGTCCTCTGGATTCTACTCCCGGAGAAGAGGTCCACGTTTGTCTGAAGCGTCTGGGTCTTCGTGTGGCAAGGCATCTGTTCCAAGTATCGGGGATCGAACCCGTGTCTCCGTCCTTCATCTCCATGTTGTTGAAATGCAACGATGCGTCACTTATCACATCCATCTGCACTTAAATTTCACTCGCACAGTTTATATATATCCGCCATCCATCGCACTACTTTTCCTCTCTGAATACAGGAAGTCCACGTATATAGATCAATCACAGACTCAGTTCAAAATCACGAATGACGTAGCGTCACCATAAGATGATAAAAATTATGTCTAGGTGTCGATGTTTTAAATATTTGTATAAATAATCTTGTAACGACGAAGTTGCTGTGGATAACGCGTGGTTTAAGTAGCTGGCTGCTAACGGGTCTTTAGCTAGCCATTTCTCTGAAACTTAAACACTTAAATATATATATATGTATATATGAGTTGACGTATGCTTATGAATCGCGTGTTGGTGATGTTTTCACGATGAAGTGTCGACTTAGAGTAAATCTCTCTTCCGTGTAGGAGTTCTCCCAGCTTTCCTTATTTTTTTTAAAAAAATAGACGCTTCATTCTTCTCTTTGTGAATTTTGAATTTCGGATTCTGATTCGCCGCTTTAAGTTCATGACACCATTTCCCAAAAATCGGTTGATAATTTGGCTTGGGTTTCTAGCGTCTCTTCTGGGCTAGTACGTGATGTTCAAGAGTTTTATAAGCACTTGCGAAGATTGTAGATAAAAAATTTTGGTTCCTGTGTGTCTGTGACGTGATATTTGCGAGATCGAGGTACTTAGGTAGTGCGACAGTATGGCTGGAGTAACAATAGCAAATTCCATTACCGTTTACTGGCGAGGTAGAAAAGTGGGTGGTCAATTAGTGCGGTTACCGTCTTATGTTTTTTTTTCTTTCTGAAAAGCAGAGAAACTTCTTTACCTGGGACAAATGAAAGAGGTTCGCTTGGCTGCTAAATGAAACAAAATAAAATTTTCCTTGACTTTTTAAAATAAATTGAATTTACATATAAATATGTTTTAATCTGAATATAAGAACAATTTATTGAATGTGTGAGCGTAATTGTCACAAAATGACAGATTCAGTAGTGTACGCATAACTTCATTAAGGGGAGTTCAAATTTTCAAATTCATACCATTTCAGGTGTGTGTATACGTATCTTATGGAAAATGTTAATTTTTGCATATCTAGCTCAAGGGGAGGCAAAGCCGGAAATTCCCCTTGCGTCGCCACTGGATAGATTCATAAGGATAAGGCGGGAGATGGAATATGCTCTTCGCATGATGAGTCTATAAAGAAACAATTTTTGCTATGTCTTGCCATGTTTGCTCTATCAAAATCAAACAGAAAGTGATATATTTTTGACGAATTTTCGTTTCAATAAAAGAATTAAAGTTTACGTACAATCTATTCTTCCACTGACAGAATAAAAGCTGAGTTTTAGTCTAGAATATCCCGAGAAGCGAATTTTAACAGGATTCTGTACCTTACACAAGATTTTCTGTACCTGGCTACCTACAGGTTTGTTGCTTGTCTAGGACCAGTCTATACAGCCGAAAATAAACGGAAATAATTTGTCTTATCCATCGGCAAGTGCAGGATACAGAAAATCATTGTTATTTACTTTGATAAACATTAAGTGCTCAATGGTTGATCTAACCCAGAGCCTAGGCCCTCCCAGTTTTTGAGTCACAAATATATCTTTTAAAGTTTACAGTAGAGCCTTGATACACCTATCGTAGTCTGGATTCTGCCTGCTCTCCCCTCATTTTTACCTTCTAGATCTTCCTCAATATGTGTTGTATACGGACATTACATGGTCCCATTCTTCTGTGTGATTTTTCCTTCTGGCTGGAAATTAATATACGGAGAAAATAATTGAGTACGTAGCAACAGTCTAGGAAATCTGTACAGAACATACGTACAAAGATAAGCAGTACACATGCAACATCTAGGCTGGCCTAGCTTCAACAAAACACAAAAAGTCTACACCACAACATAGGTTGCAATGGCATCCAAGCAAGCTATGGCAGGAATAGGAACTGGCAGGAACAACACTATGAAAACTCTTTGTAGCTGGAATCAATATTGAGTCTCATAGAACAAAAACGGCAATAGATAATGTAAACAGAGTCTTAATATGAATTTAGTGTTCCACATGGAGGGAAAAATCGAATGCAATTAGAAGGAAATCCTGTTAAATCACTTTTCAGAAGAACACCTTCGAAACCGGAACTTGTAGTATATTTCTACTGCTTCCGGTGGTGGTAAAAAAATTAGAATAAAGATCGACTATATTCTTGGGACGCTTAATTGGTAGCAGAAAACAGCTTTTCTATATACATTACTCTTTTTGATCTATAACGATCAAAGTTAAAACCGGAAGTAGTATATTTATGCAATTTTGGGCTTTAGTAGGGAGATTAGTAGCCAGATGGAATACATTCTTGCCGCGGCTAATTGATTCTCTATTATATAAAGGTAACCAAGAAAGTTCTGCCGCTTTTTCACCCACCACTTTCGAACATCGATTTGTCACCTAAGATGTACCTGGAAGATCAAAAAAAGTCCCCATCAGCATCGACGACCTTCTACCAACGTTCTTCAAGGCCATGTATTCCATCGTGGTGGAACTTGGTGGACCGTACAGCGAAGAAGGTATCAAGTGCATTTTGTACCTCTAGTAGGAATTTGAACTGACGTCCTCTAAGGTGATTGTCCAACGAATGGAACAGGTGAAAATCGGACGGTGCAATGTCAGCGGAGTGTGGCGGATGCAACAGTGTTTCCCATCAAAGGCGTAGAATGGAGTTCCGGATCATCCCAGCCACGCGGGCTTAGTGTTGTCCTGTAACAGGAGGACCCCTTTGCGATTCAGAAGTGCTGACTCCAGAGTTTTGAGTTTTTCTTGAACACGGATCAGCTGCTGACAGTACATACTTGCATTGATGTTCTGACAAACTGGTAGCAGTTCCCGATGCACGATGCCACGAACAGTTCACCAAACACACGAGAGGAACTTCTGGTGCAGTGTTGGTTTCGACTATTTTGGAACCGCTTTACGGGATGCTAACCAATATGACGACGTTGTGGAGCTTTGTAAAGGACCCAATTCTCATCACATGTTAGCACCCTGTTCAAAAATGGCTCCTTCCTCAGATGAGACAGCAAAGAAACACAGGTGCCTGCTCGCGTTGCCTTCTGGTCCGGAGTCTAATCATGTAGGATCCATCGACCCAAGTTGTAGTGCTTCCCAAGTTGATGAAGGTGTAGCCGAATGGTTTCCCCACTCACACTAAATTAAAGGCCCCGTTTCTCCCATGCCTTGCCACTGTTCGCCTGAACTGCTGGTTGCAGATCTTCATTTTGTTATGTGTTGGTCTTCCGGCACGTGGTACGTCTTCGAGTGTTTCGTCACCGTCCTTAAACATGTTAAACCACTGCTGCACTATCCGCGTAGTCAGACACCCTCATCAAAGGCCTGGCATGTATTTTGCCCCGCTGCAGCGGCGTTTGACCCCAGTTTGAACTCATACAGCATACACGCCCTTATAACGCTATATGGAGGTCCCATGTTCACTTTGTCCTTACGTAATTCACAGTGCAACTGAACTGCCACAACCAGGTAGTATGTTGGATATACCCACACAAACAACTGACCTTCGCCTTATCTCCATTCGCATTGAACTCATACTGTTTTGACGGCCAATGGAGCACAGACCTCTACAAAAAGGGACAGAACTTTCTGAGTTACCTTTTAGATTTTTTCTATAGCGATCAGCGTTTAAAACGGAAGTGGTTGATTTATATTATTTCCGGTTTGGATATAGAGTTAAGAGAAAGAACGATATATATCCTTAGAACGCTGAATTCATTTTAAAAAATCGCCTCTCGCTAGCTTTTATAGTTTTTGGTCTATATAGGGTACTTGTACCGATTATGGCCCGGATCCCTAATATGGCCCACCCACCATATCTCTGCAGATTTACGTTGGTGCTACTAGATGACAATATAAACTATGTCCTCATGACAAACGTAAACATATTTGCGCGGCTCAAAGGACATAGTTTATATTGTCATCTAGTAGCACCAACGTAAATCTGCAGATATATGGTGGGTGGGCCATATTAGGGACACAGGCCATAATCGGTACAAGTACCATAGATTAATATTAAAAGCGGAAAATGTAATGGATTTCTACCACTTCCGGATTTAGTAGAAGGTTAAAAATGGGGATGAAATGTATTCTTGCGACGCTTGGTCGATTTCAGAAAAATGCTTCTCGTTTTCTACTATCTTTTCTACTCTATAGTAATAACGTTCTAACCGAAAATGGTTTACTTTATTTCTACCACTTCCGGTTTGAATATTACCTTTATCAACGACTTCGCTTCTCAACTTTTGACCAGTGTTCTTCCAGAACTTTCTTTGGGAGGGGCACTGCCCCCAGAATTCTGAGAGTGCCCCCTCCGGAGGAGGCCAAAATAATACATTTATAATAATAAATAGAATACTACTAGCAATGTGTTCCCCTGAAATACTTAGTGTCCCCCCCTTGGAACATTTTTTTTCTGAAAGAAACTGCTTTTGACCCTCCAAACCTGGCCAAAATTGAGAGTGATCCATCAGGTAATTCTTCAGATATATTGTCTCTCGGATGGACGGACGGAAAGATAGGGTAATTATTAGAGCCCAACAAACCCCGAGATATCCATGCAAATATGCACGAAAAATATCAAAAATATGCATTAAAAATTTTAACATATGTACTGAAATATACACTAAGGGAATAAAGTTTTAATTTCTTACAAAAATATCTCACCTTAATGACCACTGTTGCGTGAACTATGAACGTCTTCCTTAGGTTTTGTTCTGTAAACCCTCTGCGTTTAGCAATGAGAATCATTTTGTAGACCGAAAAGTTCCTTTCTTCATGAGCAAAAGTCACTGATGTGTGTGATAAACGCCAATCGTCCTCCCGTGTTAGGTCCTCTACCAATTCCATGCTTTCACCATTAAGTACATTTGCAATGTCACAGATTGTTTTGTACCCGGGATTTATGCTTAATATTTGGGAAAGTTTATCTGAGGCTATTTCCGCAACATCGTAAGTTTCACTGGACAAAGGCTACGATAATTCGCTAAACAAGGAAAGTAAATGCTGCAAAGCATTGTTAGGCATTCGAACTGTTAAGTATTCTCGAGAAGTGGTTGTGTATGTACTTAATTTTGTTCTCAATGCCACTTGTAGAGAAACTTTTTGTACCACATAAATAGCGGCTGGGTCGGGAGTTAGTGAGTCTATAACTGTCTTTACTTGATTAAAGTTATCTGCATAATACGACACAGCTTCTAGTTGCAAGCTCCATCCGGAACTGGTTGCGGAACACTTTTCGCAACTTCGCGTAAGGAACGTACGAGCGATGGAGCTTTCACAAATACTTTCTTTACGTTTGATACAAGCGCGTCTACTTCCAGATATTGGCATCTGATTGTTTCTGCTACATGATGAAGACCATGTGCAAGACAAATCAGGTAGACTAATTTAGGGTATGACACTTTATTCTACATGTGTGTTTACAAAATGATTCAGTTCACTTTAAATATAACCTACTTCCTTGTGATATACTCTGAAATGCAACAATAAAACTCGGAAATATGCACTATTTTGCAAAGTTTACAAAATATACATGCACATCGAAATCCACTCAAAATATGCACTTATGTACATATCATATGCGTCACAAACGAATCCTTACAAGCCCGTCGGAAAGAAAAAAAATACTTTCCGTACGTTTCTGCATGTTGCTACATGCATTTTGTATATAAATCCTGACTGTAGTAATTACATAAAGTAGTTTAGACAGTCATGCTATTCAGCCGGTTCGCTAGAACCGGTTGTTAAAATATATCGAGTTCACAGAACCGTTTGTTAAAATGTTTTGAGTTCGAAGAACCGTTTGTTAAAATATTTTGGGTTTGCAGAACCGATTGTTGTAATATTTCGAGCTCACAGAACCGTTTGGTAATATATTTCGAGTTGGCAGAACCGGTTGTTAAAATATTTCAAGTTCGCAGCACCGTTTGTTATACCCACACATAACAGTATATTTTACTCAGTTATACCCAAGAAGAGTAGTTTAACTATCTTTGTTTTTAGAAACTTTTACAGCTACAGAGTTAAACATATGATCTCTCAGAACAAGGTATAAGCTTTTATTTCTTAATTTCAAATTCTCAGATATCAAGAATGAGAATCACATGAAAGTTACAGAGTTAAACATATGATCTCTCAGAACAAGGTATAAGCTTTTATTTCTTAATTTCAAATTCTCAGATATCAAGAATGAGAATCACATGAAAGTTACAGAGTTAAACATATGATCTCTCAGAACAAGGTATAAGCTTTTATTTCTTAATTTCAAATTCTCAGATATCAAGAATGAGAATCACATGAAAGTTACAGAGTTAAACATATGATCTCTCAGAACAAGGTATAAGCTTTTATTTCTTAATTTCAAATTCTCAGATATCAAGAATGAGAATCACATGAAAGTTACAGAGTTAAACATATGATCTCTCAGAACAAGGTATAAGCTTTTATTTCTTAATTTCAAATTCTCAGATATCAAGAATGAGAATCACAT
The DNA here is from genome assembly GCF_964235325.1 of Thermobia domestica. NCBI lineage: Eukaryota > Metazoa > Arthropoda > Insecta > Zygentoma > Lepismatidae > Thermobia > Thermobia domestica. The sequence goes on from NC_137468.1 coordinate 197,830,513, forward strand.
GAAAGTTACAGAGTTAAACATATGATCTCTCAGAACAAGGTATAAGCTTTTATTTCTTAATTTCAAATTCTCAGATATCAAGAATGAGAATCACATGAAAGTTACAGAGTTAAACATATGATCTCTCAGAACAAGGTATAAGCTTTTATTTCTTAATTTCAAATTCTCAGATAGCAAGAATGAAGATCACATGAACGTAGTGATAAGGGTTATTTATATTTGAAACGCATACATACCATTATTAACAATTGTTTGGTCCATTGCTGGATTTAGGTCTTTCCAATACTTTTCGACAACCATCTATCTTGGATAATTTGTTTCCAAGATATTTGCAGTGCCATCTAATTTCGTCACACCATTTTTTATTAGGATGCTGTGTAGGTCTCTACTTGTCGTTTGTGGTATCCAGTAAAAATATTGCTTTTCTCTACCTTATATAGTTTGGTTCCTAAGAGAGTTATATCTATCCATCTATTCTCTATCTATCTATCTACCTATATAGTCCACTATAGGGTCTATATATATATACAGAACTGGTTGTCAAAAATTAGAAAAACTCATTACAAAAAGAGTACATGTATAGATTTGACAAAAAAAATGTTTACCATTACTAGAAAAATTTCTTAATTGTAGCATGAAAAAAAATTACAAGTAAACTTTTACATTACCGATAACAGAAGTATTAAGTTTCTTTCCATTGTCTTTACAACACAAGTCTTGATATATTACGGATATTAAGGCAGTTATGTGAACTCTTACCCCATCTCCCACACAAAAAGGACATTTCCGAATTATCCGAAAATCTTGCCCAGATCATTTTTAGGGATGGCAAAAGAGGGCAGATCATTAACAAGATCAGACATGGGGATAATACGGTTATTATAGCTAGAACCGAAGAACGACTACAGGAGATGATTGACAAAATAGTTGACGCTGGGTAACTATATGGAATGGAAATCAACTTCGAAAAATCGGAAATCTCGAGAATATCCCGAGGGAATGCGCTCGGAGTAGAAGAAAGAGTACCTGAAGAGGTCGGTCATTTCAAATATCTGGGAAGTATTTTGACGAGAGACGCTTATTGCACCAAAGAGGTTAGGTCAAGAATTGCCATAGCCAAAGAAGCATTAAACAAGTAATGGCCACTCTTAACTAGCAGCCCTAATATTTGATTAAGGAAGAAGTTGGCCAAGTGCATTGGACATTGGACTTTATGGCTCAGAGATTTGAACATTACGGAAGTTAGAGAAGAAGCATTTAGAGAGCTTCGAAATGTGCTGTTGATGGAAGATGGAGAAGATTAAATGGACAGAGAGTAACAAACGAAGATGATTTAAAATGGGTAGGAGAGAAGAGATTACTTCTTAACCAGCATCCTTTCTAGGAAGGCCAATTGGATTGGACACATCTTGCGAAGAAATTGTCTTCTTCACACCGCCATAAAAGGAAAGATGGAAGGGAAGCGAGGAATAGGAAGAAGAAGAACACAGCTGATCAATGATTTGAAAGATAGAAGAAAATATTGGGAGTTAAAAGAGGAAGCTGAAGATCAAGAAAAGTGGAAGAAACATTTCCAAATCCAAATAAAAAAAAATAAAAAAAACTGATTAGTCCCAGGACCTGCCGAAAGGCAGAATACTTAATAATAGTAGTAGTAGCTTGCTGTATTTGAAGCGCATTTAAGATGTTCCCTTAAATAACCGTAAAATATCAAGCACATTTTTAGTGGCTTTAGGCAAGAAAAGTTGGATATCTAGAAAAGGAGAAGAAACATTAACCAGGCCCGAACCTAAAATAAAAATTTAAATAATAATAAAATTAAAAAAAAAAAACTCATTCGTCACAGGACCTACCAAAGACAGAAGAGTTAATAATAATAACAATAATAATAATAATAATAATAATAATAATAATAATAATAATAATAATAATAATAATAAAAGAGGATATGTCCAGGCAAAGAAAACACGTCTGATAACTCTACCATGAGTCTGCACGAGTTTGAATGAGCGTCAATGGCAGGCCATCTCTAGTAAAAGCTCTCTTCAGAAATACGGAAGGTGTTTTCTTTAAATCCATCTTGTCGCTATGGTGCAGTAGTGAAGTCTAGGATTTCTTGTAAATAGAGCGAGCACCATTGAAACCCCTTTTTCCTTCACTCCTCGTTTCATTCTACGTGTATGTTCGATTCTTCTTCCGTTGCCGTGTATGGAATCTCCCCGAGGGCAGAAATGTCATAAAGGCAAGCGAATATACATATGTGGAAGAACGACAGAAAGGGAACAAAGTTACATCGTGATAAAGTAAGGCTCGAAGGGATCACAACTTCCACATAACTCCTTTTGTGGGATACGTCTCTGTTTGTTGGTTTAGAATTCAAAAGAATGTTATTCCATATAAGATGTTGGCAACAGACGATTTTTTTTTCGAACTTTCTTTCTTTAGTTTCAGGGCGCGGAGGTATGGACCCTCCAGTTACGGAGATGGGGTAGAAAGCAAATACAATAATAATAATAAATAATAAATAAACTTCTCAATGCGAAAAATTGAGGTTGCACAAACCATGACTTCTCAGTACATTGAGAAAAAGAATTGTAGGTGGCGTACTTAAAAAGATATGTTACATGCGTAATTCCTGTAGTTTTTGGACAACGTACAGCACACGTATAATTGAAAACGCATGTTTTATAATACTTTCTGAATAAGTGTTCCATCAATACGTACTTTCCGTATGAAACAATGTAGGCGGTCAGGATCTCACATACAAATGGACGTGTATAACATATAGCTGACGAAGGTAAGATAAGTATATGCATGTGATATACGGAAAACTGTTAGATGTTAGACATCCTGCAACGACATGATGTAACATCTAAGGGCAGTGCCTGTGTAGCATACGGATAACGTATGTTCCGTACTGATTTCTATAGTAAGCTGTGAGGTGCTAGGTGGCCAGAGCTGAAGCTACTGTTTACCTAACGACACTAACACAATATAAAAAAAAATGTTGAAGGAGAGTGGCTGGGAATATTTAATTAACTAAAGTATTTACATAAAATGCAAATATCAAAAGAATATAAGAAGTTATTTATTCCCTCTTGGAGATCAGGTTCTCTCCTGTAAGGGCCACCACTCTCTTATGAAGTCGGTAGAGCAAAAAATATGTATTTCTCTAGAACAGCAGATCTCAGGGCAATCTGCATAACAACCATGCTCAAGGATGCTATAATAGTGAGTCAGTTATGAGTTTCAAATAGGTTAAACGAAAGAGAAAAAAAAAATCTATGCTTTAAATTTTTACAGGTAGCAGCCTGTATTGATCTCACTATTCATGGCTGTTAGTTTGTTCTTTTGGGCAGAATTCTCTCTGAGCCCCATACAGAGAGATGGTCAACATACTCTATCAAGGGGAAAATGTCTCCTTGAATCACACTCCTGAAACAAAGATATCATTAGTGCAGGTACTCACCCTACAGCAATTGAATAAACAGATGTTCTGGAAAGAGCTGACAGATTTATTTCCAACAGAGGGATCAGGAACATTCAACATGGTAGATGCGAGGATCATATCACACTTTATACACTAAATACTTATCACCTTTGTAGTGCACTATCACATAAACACGTTACTTAGATATTTTGAAATACTTGATAAAAAAAAATAAACTGCATGAGAAATAAAGTAGAAAGAATCGAAACTTTGAAAGGTCTGTCTGACCTTTAGAAATAAAAAAAAATATGTATAAATATTTACAATATAAATTATCTCCTCATCATTTTAGTTTCTTGTCTCTAACTGTTTTATTAGAGGAGAGATGTATTTTCACTGTCGAAGAAACATAATGCACTATATTGTGGGCTAACAACACAGATAGAAGATAAACATAGACAAGATTTTTATATAGTGATGCACTGTTCAAACTTCACTTGACGTACACAAGTTCTGAAATTGATTTGAACACAGTGTCCTCCTAGATTGGCATTCCACTATACGAAAATGTTCTGTAGAAGGTAAGTTACGCTGAATATCAGACGTTCAAAGAGAGAACATATATTATCTCCAACTTTAAAAGCAAGCAAATTAATTACTTGCAGCCTTGTGCTTAAATGTCCAAGGACAGGCACGGTGTAAATGGCTTTACCGGCCTTGGTTATATATCTCTACTTGAGATATGTTAGGATGTATTTATCTCTCATATTTGGTGAAATGGGTTTGCGAATGAGCTTCAAATTAGATGAGCTCTACTGAGTGACTGTAGCACTCAGAGCAATGGACGAAATGTTAAATAATGATTTCAAAATTTTAAACTTCCATTGTCACTGAAATTGATAAGCACAACTGACGTATCACTTAAAATATGTGTAAGTAACACACTGTTTGTCACTGGACTATTTCATGTTTTTGAAGAAAATTTGTACAACTCACTCGCGATACAGTTGTTCACAGGACAAATCCCGGGGAACCGAACAATTGTTCACACCGTGTCCTGGGTCTCGAACTCTGTACAGGAAGTCTGGTGACTTCCTACTACACCGCAAAACTATATCTTGTTACTTCACGAGTCTAGCTTCAACTACCCCGTTCTCCAAGGAAAACGAGTATATCTTTCTGGCCAAACACAGGAAACGAAGAAACTCGCTTCTCCCAGCACCCTTTGACAAAAGGTTCATGCCTTGCGGCAAATATTGCGGGTGGTCTCCTGTGTCAATGCCCTTCTTCAGCCACCATTCGTATCCAACTTCACTTTTCTTGGCTGATACATGCTGCCCCCACTCCTGATAGCGGACAACACGGAAGCTTTTGCTTACAGCAGAAACTATGACAGATTTCCGCCTACTTTTGTTTTCTTTTGCTAGTTACATACAAATAACCATAGAAACATATGATGTTATACATTAAAATAAAGTTAAACATACAAAGAATACATATTTATACATTTCATTGACTGTCATCTCTCTCAGAAGCAGCGGTACACCCAATTTCTGTGGCCGTCGTTCAAACCGTCTGCTCACTAATGCAGCCATGCTTGCTTGGAGAGAGATTGAAGGAAACATCTTTGTTAATTATTTATTTTCCACAAATACAAGATCTAAATGTCTTGTTCGATAAGGGAAACACGTTGTTAAAAATAACAGAATTTTATACGGTCTTTCCAAGAACGAGTATAGCTTAGTACGTAAATATTAATAATAAACACAGAAAATAAGTCAAATTAGAGTATACAATTTCAAATTGGTGTTGCATGGTGGGAACCAAGCAAGAGGCTCGCTAGCCAGGTTACTGGTTTTTGGTGAACAGGGGGGGAGGAAGAGACGCTGATACTCGGGACATAGGAACTCACACCTATAGAAACCAAAATTTTCACATGTAGAAGTGAAAAAGTTTATGGCATTTTAAACAATACGAACTCCATGTTCCAACACATTGTATCAAACCCAGTGTAGATTCACCAAAGGAAGTCTATAGGCTCTTCCTGTGTATACGATGCTTATTTAGATTCAATTCTGGGTATTTCTTTCCGTGGTGAGATGAGATAGACCTCCCATCCTGTAGTAAAGGCGACAGTCAGTCGGGAAAGAAAAAAAAAAAACTTCTCTTAGCTCTAGCTCTCTTCCAGCGTTCGGAAAATCTATATGATTCTTATAGAATCTTCTCATTTTTATTTAATTAATTCTTCATCTCTGCTTTTTATTCATTATCTTCCATCATTCCCTGTTAGTTATGCATAATGCAACAACGAAGTAATTATATGCAACACATTAATACAATATTTAAGTCCTATAAATGGAATAAAACACAATGAAATAAATCCAATATAATACAATATTGTATTAATATTTACGTACTATGCTAGGTGTTTCACACTTCATTACTAATAATATCAAATAAATATGCACTGCATAGGCAAATACTAAGCAAATAATTAATCCTCAAAATATCATATTTACATATACATATGCAAATGTGCCCCTCATCTGCATTTCGATATGCAGATGATGTAGAAGGGCATCGGCCCTCTACATAAATTTCCCCCCTATGATTCTAGGTGCTGTACTTTCTAGTACAGGACGTAGATCATACGGAGGGCACATTTCCGTTCCTGAAATATTAGAGTTACAAAATACATCCAAGGTTAAAAAAAAATCAATGTTAACACACAATAAACATAATAAATGCAAATCAATAATCAAAGCTAAATAAGAGAATTCAGTGTTCCCTGAATTACATGAACATAAATGACATACGTTCCCAATACATACACTTACACTAATACACTGAAATATACACAACACTAACACTATATACACTAATTGTCACTTCCGGTATTTGATGCTTATATGTGTGATCTGTGTCTTCTCTATATACCAGTACCACTTTGATCCTTCTCTTCTCTAGAGATGTATGGTTTCAATAGAAACGCATTCCTTGTCATCTTCGCTTCTGTAGTCGCTGGATCCCCTAGTGTGTACATGTTACGACCAGTGGCGGCGACAATCTGCCATGGTCCGGAGTACAAGAGCAAGAGCTTCTTCGATACACCTGCTAGAGCATCCGACTTGGGGAAGACTCTAGTTAGAACAAGATCACCCACTTTGTACTCTACAGTACGGTGTGACTTGTCGAAGTTGCGTTTTCGTGCAGCAGCATTCCGTTTATGGTTCTTTCTAGCAATTTCTACATAGTACTGCACGTCATGGCGCTTATCCACTTCTGGGATTTCAAACAGCCTTGCTATGTCTCTTGACATAGACTGCCCAAAGTGACACTCAAAGGCTGACACGCCAGTGGTCAGGTGTTTGGCAGAATTTAAGCACTTCTCTATCTTTTCCAAGTATTTGGGCCACAATCTTTGGTTATCATGGCACAATTTACGTAGCAAACGTACTGTAGCCTTGACAGCTACTTCTGCCATTTCTCCTTGCGGATAATATGGCGTCGAAGTGATGTGCCTGATACCAAGATCTGCTAATTCTGTTTTCCAGCGGTTAGACTGGAAAGGTGACCCTCTGTCTGTTAAGACTAGTTCCACACTAGGGTTAACTTTCAGATACTCCTTTAGTTTCCTTATGGCCGTGGTAGTGTTTGCCTTTCTGCATACATACAATCCTATTAGTTTGGAGAAAGCATCATAAAATACTAATACGTAATGGACTCCCCCAATTCCCTTGGTTAGAGGCCCTAACCAATCAGCACAGACCAAATAGCCTGGCTTCTCAACTACCACGGGATTCAGTGGTCCCGGACGATAACATTGGGGGGGGTTGCTTTTCTGGCATAGTTCGCAGGAAGCACAAAAACGCCTCACACTTGCCCTCATCTTTGGCCATACGAAAAACTCTGATAGAAGAGGTAGTAGTTTACTGGCCGACATGTGCCCTCGATCTGAATGGTAATAATCGAGCAGTGGAACTACTAACACTTCTGGGATGCAAATCCGGACTCCTTCCCGGTCACGCTTGCATAAGCGCCCGTTCAAAACTTCAAAACGGTGACAAGCACCATTCACCTTTGGTGAGTCCGTCTTCTCTTCGACGTCTTTCTTGATCTTGCCGTAGACAGGATCTGAAGACTGCATCTCCGGTAGTATGGCTATCATCTTCCTCAACTCACATGGGATTTCCGTCAGGATGGACATCAGCGACTCCTGGAGGATAGGCTTCCGTGCAACACTGAGGTCTTCTTCTGTGTGAGGAGGGTACCTAGAGTGATAATCACTCAGATTCTCATTGGACTTGACAAACTGGAATTCGAAATTGAAATTTGAGAGCAACATCGCCCACCGGGTGATGCGCTGGTTTGTAAGTCTACAATAGAGAATAAACTTAAGAGCAAGGTGGTCACTGCGTACTATGAATTTAGTACCAACTAAGTACTGTTTAAACTTAACAACGCCATCTATGAGTCCATAAAATTCCTTCTCCGTTATCGAATAGTTGCGTTGTGCGGCATTGAACACACGTGATGTAAAAGCAATGACGCGAATGTCATCATTGTCATCACGCTGGTACAACAGAGAAGAACACGCAATATCACACGCATCACATTCGAGGATCAGTTGCTTGTCAGGCAGGACGGTTTTCAGAACTACTTCCTCCTGGAAGATCTGCTTAATCCTGTCCATTGCTGCCTGGTGCACTGGTTCCCATTTGAACTTAACATTCTTCTTTAGCAGTTGGAACAACGGATGGAGAACTTCCGAGTACTTCCTACTAAAGCAACGATAGTATTGGCAGTAGCCAATGAAGGAACGCAGTTCCTTCACGTTCCGTGGTGTCCTAAAATCTAACACCGCCTTCACTTTCGCCGGATCTTTGCCGATACCGGATTGCGAAAGATGGAAACCAAGTATGTTCAGTGATTTTCTCGCAAAATTGCACTTTTTCAGCCTGAGAGTTAGGCCGCCCGCAGTGAGTAAACCCAACACTCTGTCGAGGTGTACCAAGTGATCTTCGAAGCTCCTGTCGGCTAAAATTAAATCATCAACATAAGCGCCGCAGTACTCTCTAGCTTCTGATCCAATTAGCATATCTAATGCTCTTACGCAAGAAGCAAGGCTCTGTTTTGTCCCAAACGGAAGTTTTTGAAAAACATATGAAATGCCTTCATGTAGGAACCCAAGATACTTCTGGTCACTTTCTTTGACCTTAATCTGTAAGAACATCTCAGTTGCATCCACGCAACTGAACCAAGAGTTGTCGCAAATATCTTGGAGAACAGATAGGGGTGGCATGGGTCTGTCGGAGAGATCCCCTGAAATTTTAGCCAGAGCTCTTCCATCTATACACACACGAATGCGTCCGTCGCTCTTTGGTGTCACTACCAGAGGGTTTATAAAAGCTGTCGGCATCTTCTTGATCACACCCCAGGCCTCCCAACGCGAAATTTCATTCGATACCAAATTCCTGAATTTCTTTGGGTAAGGATACAATTTAGTTTTTATGGGACGTTCGTCCGTTACTCCAACCTCGTGCTCGTAGTTAGTTATGCAACCTGGCTTGATATCAAAAAGCGCCTGGTGCTTTAAAAGAACGGCTTTCAAACTCTCTCTTTGTGAGGCTGAGAGATCTGAGTAGTTCGCCACAAAATCTTCTATATCTGAATGGGAGGCACGTGTGTTCACTTTAAGCCACTCTTCTGGTGGGAATACATGAACTGCCATTTCTTGGGCACTTGGGAATCTCCCATCATCCAAGTTCGGGGCACGAGCAGCCTTTTCTCTGCAGGTCTTATGCTCATTATGTGCGCTAACCCGTATGGCCTTCCGTCCTTCATCTGACGGGGAAAAATTACACTCAAAATTATCTAACTCTTCAATGAAACTATATGGTTTCTCGCACTCACCATTCAATTCTAAACACCGAACTACTAAATCCTCAGTCTCGCAATCTACCGATCTAAATTTGACTTCTACATCATGAGGATGTTTGAGATGTAGAAGGCCAGTATCATAATCTAACACGGCACGAGATTCTGTAAAGAAGTTGGAACCTAAAATCAAAGATCTGTTCAGACCTGATATAATGATGCCTAATGTATGAAATTCCTTCCCCTGTATCTGAATGACTAACAGCGTCTGGCCTATGATCGTCGCTGATTTACTTCCGAAAGCAGACGTAACCCGTATATTCTTAGCACTCAAAAATGCGGGTGTGGGGTGGCTATTTGAGACGGAGTCCCAAATTTCTTTAGAAATAGCTGAGCAAGTAGCTCCTGTATCTAATAATGAATTAACTTCCTTTCCAAACAAAAGTACATTAATCTCTGGTAGTGAGATTACGTTATTACTGGGTAGTTCTTCATTACTTGAATCGAATAACTTCTTAAAAATGCCATTGGCCTCTTCATATACAGCCCTATCTAAATCAATGTGTTCTCCTGTCCTACTTAACAAGGTTAACTTATTTTTGAACGTGCCTTCACTGAAATGCTTCTTTGCTATTATTTCTGAACAAAAGTTACAGTTTTCTTCTTCCTTTTCTACTACATTTTCAAAAATCTCTTTCACTGCGGTTTCACATGATTCTTCGTATAAATGAATATTTTCTACATTTTCTTCTAAATTACGCACATACTTGGAATTTTGATTTGTCAACTCAGATGTACTCGTGTTCTCCATTGTCATCCTAACGTTGTCCCAAGTACATGCGGACAATCCTCATTCTCTGGGAGCAGAAGAAGAGGATTGATTACTCCTGTTCATGTTTTGATTCTGACTGGTAGGAGGAGGCGCCCGGTCATAATGTTCCAGCAGTTGGATCTCCTCGTCCGCATGACGGAAGGAATTTCCCTGAGGTCTATCCGTGTGGCGCGTTCCTCCCCTCCTACCACGGGCTCCACGAATGTTGTTGTTCTTGTGAGAGGAGTGGGAGTTCCCCCCACGTGACCAGCCAGACGACCCACTTCCACTGCTCTGATGGCGAGGTGGGGATCGCTGGTGGTTGTTATTATTCGTGTTTTGATGTCTCTTTCTCTGGTAAGGACGCTGGTTTTCTCTCGCTCTATTTTGTTTACGAGCAGCGTGCTTCCCACTGTGGCCAGAGGGGTTATTGTCCTCGTTTTCCATGCTCACTTGGAGCATGTTGACCCCTTTCCTCTGGTTACCCTGGAAGAACTGGTCGCGATTCGTCATCGACGACTGCAGTTCCTGTACAAGATTTAACAACTCTGCGATTGTTTTCGGGCGAGAAGAGACTATCGCCCTAAATAGCCAGTTCGGGAAATTACGCGGAAGTACCTTCAATAATGTAGCGTCAGACATCCTCGGCTCTAATATACTGTTCTTATGTAACAGATCTCGGAGATATTCTGTGGGGGATTTGTGTATACGGTTGTCGAAGTGGGAGGTGAGAATCGTTGCCCTTAGGTTTGCCAGCCGCTCTTCACTAAGGTAGCACTGTTTAAAGTTATGCACAAAATCATCGTATGTGTGGATCTTGTTCCGGTTAACTTGAAACCATTGGTAGCAAGTATTCCGAATCGCTCGCGGTATGAAGCTGAGCCTCATCTCGTCCGGTACTCCAGTGACCTCAAAGTACCGGTCGAGATCTTGGAGAAAGTTGTATGTTTCGGTCTCAGATTCGTTCCCAGAATACACAGGTAAGGTAACATCCCTGTGTATTAGTCCAAAAGCTGTTGCGAGGTGTTGTCTCGTCTCATGATTGCATGAGCGAGACGTCGACGGGACAGGTTCAGTCTCGCGGGAAGTAGCGAGGTTCCCAGGTTGAGAACCAGGCAGATCGCGACTCAAGACATTGTTCGGAGATGGTGGTCTTTCCGGTGCACTGGAGACAGAGATGTTAGCGAGTCTCCCCTCTATAACCTCACTGGTCTCCTTCTGAATGGAGCTCTTCCACTCCTCCATTTTCTTCTCGAGCTGTGCACACACGTCATGAACGGTCTCTTGCATCTGTTGGATGCTGCCGTTACATTCCGACCTGATCTCATCGAGTGGCGTGTCCTGCACTAGTTCCCCCCGGATCCTTGCTAGTTGGGAAGCGAAATTCACTTCCACTCGCCTGACCTGATTATTTAGCGTAAGAGTGGTCTGTTCGACACGAGACGAGACCTGTCTAACACTGTCAGCAAGTTCGGTGTAATTCTCTTCTAATCTTCGAGTTGTTTCTGTGACACGGGTATTTAGATCTTCCCGAGCGCCTTCAATCTCCCCCCTCAGCTCTACAGTGGTGATCTCCAGTCGCTCTGTCAATTCCCGTTCACTCTGCTCAAGTCTTGACGTCATGGATTCTAACCGCCTTTCAAGACGAGCATTGACTGACTCTATAGCCTTTTCTACTCCCTGTGAGTTCTCCTCTAATTTCTTTTCTAATTTCCTTTCTAAACTTTGTGCGCTTTCTACTAATTTACTTTCTAATTTGGATGTGTTCTCCTTAAGCCTAACATCTAAATCTTCCCTTAGGCTTCTACTATTTTCTTCTAATTTTGCTTCTAACTTTCTCTCTAACTGCCTTGCATTTTCTTCTTGTCTTCTCGTACTTTGTAAGATCTCGCTTAAAATGGCCTCAAAGTTTAAATAGCTTCTCTGTTCCATTACGCTACCCTCATTGACTACGGTGCTATCACTATGATCTGGCATTCTCCTAGTTTCTGTGGTTACCTCCCTTTCCTCCCGCAATGGTACTTCCGGTTCCCGACTTGGAACTGGCGGAACGGTATCCACCGCATCAGCGTCTCCCACAACGCTGACGGGACGCTCGCTAGCGCTCTGCGTGTCAATAACATTACTCTCATCTGAGAGCTCCCCAGATCTCTGAGCGAACTCTTCAAAAGCAAACTCGTTATCCATATTTCTTTCTCTTCGAGCCTGAGCTCGTGTTACCACCATTTACGAGTAAAACGGAATTACAAGGTTTCTTCCCCCCAAAGTTCTAACCAACTGAATTCTCTAGTAATGTTCAGACAAAAATATTCAAACATAAATAAATTTCAAAACACAAGACACCTACGTTCTTGGAAATTTTCGGGGAGAGAAAAACAAAACATATACCGAAATTTTACACAAGCCGTATGTTGACCACTTGAGTATATAGAATTATACTCTCATGCCCTTAACGCTGATGGCGCCACAAATTATTGTGGCGCAAAAACGTGAAGTATCGTGCCCCACGCTGGGCGCCACAATTTATTGTGAGGTGCTAGGTGGCCAGAGCTGAAGCTACTGTTTACCTAACGACACTAACACAATATAAAAAAAATGTTGAAGGAGAGTGGCTGGGAATATTTAATTAACTAAAGTATTTACATAAAATGCAAATATCAAAAGAATATAAGAAGTTATTTATTCCCTCTTGGAGATCAGGTTCTCTCCTGTAAGGGCCACCACTCTCTTATGAAGTCGGTAGAGCAAAAAATATGTATTTCTCTAGAACAGCAGATCTCAGGGCAATCTGCATAACAACCATGCTCAAGGATGCTATAATAGTGAGTCAGTTATGAGTTTCAAATAGGTTAAACGAAAGAGAAAAAAAAATCTATGCTTTAAATTTTTACAGGTAGCAGCCTGTATTGATCTCACTATTCATGGCTGTTAGTTTGTTCTTTTGGGCAGAATTCTCTCTGAGCCCCATACAGAGAGATGGTCAACATACTCTATCAAGGGGAAAATGTCTCCTTGAATCACACTCCTGAAACAAAGATATCATTAGTGCAGGTACTCACCCTACAGCAATTGAATAAACAGATGTTCTGGAAAGAGCTGACAGATTTATTTCCAACAGAGGGATCAGGAACATTCAACATGGTAGATGCGAGGATCATATCACACTTTATACACTAAATACTTATCACCTTTGTAGTGCACTATCACATAAACACGTTACTTAGATATTTTGAAATACTTGATAAAAAAAAATAAACTGCATGAGAAATAAAGTAGAAAGAATCGAAACTTTGAAAGGTCTGTCTGACCTTTAGAAATAAAAAAAAATATGTATAAATATTTACAATATAAATTATCTCCTCATCATTTTAGTTTCTTGTCTCTAACTTTTTTATTAGAGGAGAGATGTATTTTCACTGTCGAAGAAACATAATGCACTATATTGTGGGCTAACAACACAGATAGAAGATAAACATAGACAAGATTTTTATATAGTGATGCACTGTTCAAACTTCACTTGACGTACACAAGTTCTGAAATTGATTTGAACACAGTGTCCTCCTAGATTGGCATTCCACTATACGAAAATGTTCTGTAGAAGGTAAGTTACGCTGAATATCAGACGTTCAAAGAGAGAACATATATTATCTCCAACTTTAAAAGCAAGCAAATTAATTACTTGCAGCCTTGTGCTTAAATGTCCAAGGACAGGCACGGTGTAAATGGCTTTACCGGCCTTGGTTATATATCTCTACTTGAGATATGTTAGGATGTATTTATCTCTCATATTTGGTGAAATGGGTTGTCCCATATTAACAATGGGTTTGCGAATGAGCTTCAAATTAGATGAGCTCTACTGAGTGACTGTAGCACTCAGAGCAATGGACGAAATGTTAAATAATGATTTCAAAATTTTAAACTTCCATTGTCACTGAAATTGATAAGCACAACTGACGTATCACTTAAAATATGTGTAAGTAACACACTGTTTGTCACTGGACTATTTCATGTTTTTGAAGAAAATTTGTACAACTCACTCGCGATACAGTTGTTCACAGGACAAATCCCGGGGAACCGAACAATTGTTCACACCGTGTCCTGGGTCTCGAACTCTGTACAGGAAGTCTGGTGACTTCCTACTACACCGCAAAACTATATCTTGTTACTTCACGAGTCTAGCTTCAACTACCCCGTTCTCCAAGGAAAACGAGTATATCTTTCTGGCCAAACACAGGAAACGAAGAAACTCGCTTCTCCCAGCACCCTTTGACAAAAGGTTCATGCCTTGCGGCAAATATTGCGGGTGGTCTCCTGTGTCAATGCCCTTCTTCAGCCACCATTCGTATCCAACTTCACTTTTCTTGGCTGATACATGCTGCCCCCACTCCTGATAGCGGACAACACGGAAGCTTTTGCTTACAGCAGAAACTATGACAGATTTCCGCCTACTTTTGTTTTCTTTTGCTAGTTACATACAAATAACCATAGAAACATATGATGTTATACATTAAAATAAAGTTAAACATACAAAGAATACATATTTATACATTTCATTGACTGTCATCTCTCTCAGAAGCAGCGGTACACCCAATTTCTGTGGCCGTCGTTCAAACCGTCTGCTCACTAATGCAGCCATGCTTGCTTGGAGAGAGATTGAAGGAAACATCTTTGTTAATTATTTATTTTCCACAAATACAAGATCTAAATGTCTTGTTCGATAAGGGAAACACGTTGTTAAAAATAACAGAATTTTATACGGTCTTTCCAAGAACGAGTATAGCTTAGTACGTAAATATTAATAATAAACACAGAAAATAAGTCAAATTAGAGTATACAATTTCAAATTGGTGTTGCATGGTGGGAACCAAGCAAGAGGCTCGCTAGCCAGGTTACTGGTTTTTGGTGAACAGGGGGGGAGGAAGAGACGCTGATACTCGGGACATAGGAACTCACACCTATAGAAACCAAAATTTTCACATGTAGAAGTGAAAAAGTTTATGGCATTTTAAACAATACGAACTCCATGTTCCAACACATTGTATCAAACCCAGTGTAGATTCACCAAAGGAAGTCTATAGGCTCTTCCTGTGTATACGATGCTTATTTAGATTCAATTCTGGGTATTTCTTTCCGTGGTGAGATGAGATAGACCTCCCATCCTGTAGTAAAGGCGACAGTCAGTCGGGAAAGAAAAAAAAAAAAAACTTCTCTTAGCTCTAGCTCTCTTCCAGCGTTCGGAAAATCTATATGATTCTTATAGAATCTTCTCATTTTTATTTAATTAATTCTTCATCTCTGCTTTTTATTCATTATCTTCCATCATTCCCTGTTAGTTATGCATAATGCAACAACGAAGTAATTATATGCAACACATTAATACAATATTTAAGTCCTATAAATGGAATAAAACACAATGAAATAAATCCAATATAATACAATATTGTATTAATATTTACGTACTATGCTAGGTGTTTCACACTTCATTACTAATAATATCAAATAAATATGCACTGCATAGGCAAATACTAAGCAAATAATTAATCCTCAAAATATCATATTTACATATACATATGCAAATGTGCCCCTCATCTGCATTTCGATATGCAGATGATGTAGAAGGGCATCGGCCCTCTACAAAGCAAGAGAATACCGTACAATATACCGCTGTCCGGAGAACGGATTTTTCTCTGTGTAGAGGTCTGCAAGGGATCGGGCCATAAACTTTTAAATATACAACCATATTTCTCGGACCTTTTCGGGCCTAACTTTGTAAATATATTGTACAACGATATCTATCGGACCGTTTTTCCTGGAAAACTTTTAAAGCATAATTTCAAAATTAAACCACTAATTGCTGTAAATAAAATTGCAATTTTGAGTTCATTATTAAGTTTCTGTAATTCGGACTTCTTTCGGGCTCATTTGACTATCACACATGCTCGGGCCTAAATGCTAAAACATATTTCGGACTCGCGTCGCGCTAAAAATTCCGGCCCGTGCGGACCTCAACTTTCCAGTACTTTTGTTTAGAGTGCTAATTTCATTCAAATGGTTTGATTTGAAGGTAATTGATTACAGATGTACACTCATGTCCAAAATGATTGTCGCATATCTATAACTGTCTTTTTGTAAGAATATAATTTGTTAATGATTTTGCAGGGTACTTTTAATAGTGATACTAAGTGTATAATCGGGAAATATATATTTGTGCTAAATTTTATAGGAAAAGAATTATAAATACGAAAATTGGAATGAGTAAAATAAAATGTTGCTAAATGGACAGGGAAGTTTTATTTTCGCTTTATTGTTCTTATTTACTGCTCTTTTGACATGAAATTTGCCACATACATGTCTTTGCCGATTATACACATACTAACATTATAAGAAATACCGGGCGAATAAACAATTCAGGGACAGCCCGAGCTTCTGCTGTTTGTGGTTCTCCCTTTCAGAAATTACTTACATATTATAGGATTGACAAATACTTAATATAACACACAATTACATGAGGTTATAAATACTTAACAAGTTAATAATAATAATAATAATAATAATAATAATAATAATAATAATAATAATAATAATAATAATAATAATAATATATTAAAATGATGTTCTCTCAATTTTCAAATACTCTTTCAGCTGTTTTTTAACTTTGCTAAATAGGGGAAGGACATTCCAGGCTTTAATATGTTGGTATCTGATACTTTTGATGCCATAATTTAACCGTTTTCCAAGTTCTTTGTTCGTCTTCGTACCTGTACTAACTGAGTGTTTTATTTCTACAAATTGTTTTAAAGATATAATTGCATCTTTCTTGAGGATTCTGTACATTATCCTATAAAGATAAAGTTTATGTAATTTTAATATATTCAGTTCATGTCACATGGGTTCTGTATGTGCAAGAAAATGTTCATTTATTATTATTATTATTATTATTATTATTATTATTATTATTATTATTATTATTATTATTATTATTATTATTATTATTATTATTATTATTATTATTCTCTTCTGAAGGGCAAGGAGCTTATATTTAAGCTCAGCACTTAAGTTTCCATACCAGGCTTCGATTCTGTATGAAAGTTATGGATGGATGAATGCATAGTAATATATTCTTGCGATTGAAATCCGGATACATTTTTGATATTTTAAACAATAACCTAGTTTGTACCATAACCTTTTTCCTGATTTCAGAACAATGTTTATCCCATGTGAAATGCTCATCAAACCAAACACCTAAGCATTTTATGTTTTCAATAACTATTACTTTTTGAGAACTTATTGTAATAGGATAGTCATTAATGTTTTGCATTTTATGTCTGTTTCTAAAGAATACGCACTTAGTTTTATCAACATTTAAAGTTCTGTATGTGCAAGAACAGTTTATTAATTCGAAACCACTGTGATAATCTATCTGACTCAAAATTAATCGAAAAATGAAATGAAATCTTTGAGTTTTACGTCCCACGGTTATGCCGGTTAGGCTAAAGGAGACGGTGATTATGAGAGATGAGTGAAATGATGGAATGAAGAAAGTGGGAGGAAACGGGAGAACCCCGAGAAAACCCACGAGCACGGTGTTTGTCCACCACAAAGTTCACTTGGCGGGAGCTGGGATCGAACCCGGGACCCCAAGCACCAGAGGTGAATGCTCTACCACTGAGCCACCGCGCCCCCCTCAAAATTAATCGACTTCTGTATTGTTTTAAACTGGTTCTTTCATGAATATAACTGTATCGTCTGCAAACATACAGCACTGGGATTTTTTCAATACGCATGGCAAGTTGTTAATGTATAAAAGGAATAGTATTGGCCCTAATATGGAACCTTAAGGAATTCTACAGTTTACAAGTGTTGTGGTTGCTGTGTGTGTCCTTTCACACTAGTGTATTGCAACCGATTCTTTAAGTAGCTTTTCATAACATTGAAGACGACTCTCCGTATTCCATAACATTGTAGTTTCTGCAGTAATATTTTTGTGATTTACAGTATCAAAAGCTTTTTAAAGATCAATGAACACAACTATCACATAATTACTCTCGTCAAGAGATCTGATATGTAGTTTGAAAGACTATCAATGACAAGTTGTGTAGACTTATTTTTCTGAAATCCATATTGTTCTTGAGTTATTATTTTAAGTTTTGTTATGAACTCTATTAATCTGAAATATATTACTTTCTCATATATCTTGCTCAAAATATGGAGTATTAAAATTCGTCTGTAATTAGTTTTAAATGTTTTCTTACTGCCTTTGTACACTAGTATTACTTTCGCGATTTTCAATCCATCAGGGAATATTCCTGTTACTAAAGTTCTATTAATTGTATGTTTAAGAATGGGTGCTATTTCCTCACTAGAATCTTAGATAATTTTTGTGTTTATATTGTCATATCCTGTGCTTGATTTGTTAGGTAAAGCCCTAATTGTGGTACATATTTCAATTTCACAGTTCCTTCTTAAACAATGTCCCAACCAGTTTCTCTTCCTCTTCTTAACAATGTCTAAAATTGTTATTTTCTCCCTCACCATTTCTAACACTCTTTCATTCCTTTTTCGCTCCACCCAACTAATACTCTCCATTCTTCTTCACACTCACATTTCGAAAGCTTCCAAGCGCTTTTAATCATTTTTGCGTAATGTCCATGTTTCTGGCTCATATAATGCAACACTCGACACGAAGCGGAGCCGCGATGGCTGAGTGGTAGAGAGTTCATCTCTGCTGCATGGGGTTCTTGCTTCGATCCCACCTCGCGCCAAGTAAGCTTTGTGGTGGACAAACATTGCGTGCATGACTTTTCTCGGGGTTCTCCCGTTTCCTCCCACTTTCTTCATTCCACTGTTTCATTCACTTCTCATCATCGACGTCTCCTTGAGTCTAGCCGGCATAACCATGGGACGTAAAACTTAGAGATTTTATTTCATTTTTCCACATGAAGCATTTTATAAATGTTTTCTCAGTTTTTTTATCAATTCTTAATTCAAGGTTCCACAAAATAGTCTTTCCTTCCTCCTAAAGGTTTCTTTCGCCATTCCTATCCTTGCTTTCATTTCACGTTCACACTTCATATTATCACTAATAATACTATCCAGACAATGAAAACTATTCACCTGTTATTTTTGAACGATGGCCTGGACATCTACCAACTACACGGAACTGAAGCCTCTGTCGTAGTTTGGCAGCCCACGTTAATAGAAGTCTATCCTTCATAACCCCGGGCGGACATAGAACACGACATATCATATTCGAAACCAGTAAAAATTTCTGAGTGTGAGGCAACGGTGTTCTAGGGTACATAACGCCTTATAATTATGACTATGCGCTTACATTTTCCCAAAATATAGAGTGTTTCAAAACAACACCGACAACGTTTAGAAGGTGATTCCTGACACCAAGATAACACAATAAGCTCCTCCGTAGCTAAGCCATTAGCGTACGCGCCTTTGGCCTTGTAGACCCGGCATCGATTCCCAGCAGGAGCTCATGTGGTTCGGATTCCACGTTAATCAGTAGGTCCACGTGTCAAATAGCCTAGCCGCTGAACGGGACGTTAAAACTCAACTCAACCAAGATAATACAAAGAGCATAGACCAACCTGAATGCAGAAATCCGTCATTTTGCAGTTGTACGCTGCCAAAAACATGAAAAAAAAACTTTAAAGATCCATAGCTCCAATACTATGGGAACCACAGACTAGAATACATACAGACGAGCAAATTCATATATGCGCTATTGAAATCAATTTGGATCGTCTGCACAGCGAAAGAACCAATCAACGCTCTCGGTGGGCGGGATCAGTGTCGCCGTGTGTGGATGGCGCTGCCATCGGTCTTGGAACGTGACGTCATAGGTTGTCATAGTAACCGGTGGATTGTTTTCGTCTGCTTCGCATTTCAGTGTTAGATGTAATGCAGAAAGTTCAGATAAGCTAATGTTAACTTTTTCTTGCACTGTCTCCGGACTGGACATTCCCTTCCAGCTTCATTTATATTAACAGATTTTTCTTTCTTTTTAAGAGTTCACTGTGAAAAATCTCTAAGTTCCGCGAAGTACGTCAACAGAAAAAAGCTGTTCCCCAAATGCAACTAAAGGAGCGAAAGAGTAATAGTTACTTTCGAAATTTCCACGTAGGTGACGCCAGATCGACTAGTTAGTTCCGTCGTCGCGTGTTAGAGGCGCTATTGTCGCCAAGTTTCCAGTTTTACGCTGAGTTTGCAGTCTGTATATTCTAGTCTATGATGAGACCTATCGTAGTCAAGCCAAGGCTTTACTTAGAAATTAGTTTGTGCCCTATCCAAATATCCACGTTTCAGAATCCTGCGGTACATCCACAACAATTTTTATAGAGGTAGTTGGTAAGTACTTCAAATTATATGCCTGCAACCAAAATATCTCCATAAAAATTTTTGCGTGAGTACCGCAGGATTTTGAAATATGTATTTTTGGATAGCGCACATATTAGTTCCTAAGTGAAGTCTTGACCCTACTACGGTAGGTCCCATAGTATTGGAGCTATGGACCGTTTTAAAGTTCATTTTTGTTTCATGTTTTCGGCAGCCTATAACTCCGAAATGATGGGTTTCTGGTCTCTAATTTTTGTCTCATTTTGCTGTCAGGAATCACCTCCCAAACAATGTCGGTGTTGTTTTGAAACATCCTGTATAGAGATTTAATATGTATACCATTTATGTGAAGCAAAGAAGATACTTTTTAAGTAGCCTCATACAAAAGATTGACTGTTGCAGTATTTCATATCAGCCGGCCACTCCACATTATTCCAAAAAGCGTATGTACCAAGGATGTTATAAATATAGGATCTGCCCATATGTATCTTCATCCTATTAAATCGATTAAGCTAAAAAGAACCGAGCATCGGCACGTCTGATTGGTTACTCTCGTTTCTGCCATTGTCTGATTGGATACTTTCGTTTCCGCCATGATTGTTGGCTCAAAACATTGCGATCCTATTGGGCGGAGTGGGCAGAGTAGGGGTGGCGAAAGTGTGACGTATGGCTTCAAGATTTTGTTGTAAGGGCAGATCCTCTATTTTATAAGATCCTTGGTATGTACACATAGAGGCCACAGGTACAATCCATTGTGCAGTAAGGACATCGTCAGCGCATCTCGTTTTACTTATTTAATTAAGCAAAGTAATGATGTTGAAGAAGTTACGGTATGTCTATTCTGATTCCGAAAACAGCAGTACTGTAGATTTGCCAGTGTAATTTCTGTAATTGGGCAAAAGTTATGTCCGGCTGTAGTAAGCTACTCCAGAACCCTCCTACTTACATCAAGTATTAGGAACTCTTAAATGATTGTCTAAAGAACAATTCACTTTGGAGATAGAGTTGGAGCATCCTTCCGAATTCCAGGGTTGTCAAGTGGACTTCTGCTAAGACAATAGGGAAAAAAATACTCTCGAAACACCCTTCATGTAAAAACCAAGAGCGTCACTCCAAACGGTTTCCAACAATGCCCTCTGGAAACTCCAGAGAGCTGGCAGGTGTTGTGTGAGTCCATAATGAACTGCTCTAAACGCCTTGTCAGACAGCTGATCAATAAAAATTATCCTAGAGTGAGTTGCAATTTCTATTGTTGGTGTCTTTCCATTGTTGGAAAGTGGTCTTCGTTGTGGGAGGCAGATACAATGAACAGGTGGCATGTTTCCCTTATACCTAGTATTCAGAAAATAGTTATTTCATTCCTTAGCATACCACTGGTCCTTTTTATTATTATTATTATTATTATTATTATTATTATTATTATTATTATTATTATTATTATTATTATTATTATTATTATTATTATTATTATCCTAACTTTTGGTAGGTCCTGGAACAAATGAGTTGTTTATTATTTATTTATTTATTTTAGATTTGGGCCTGGAAATGTTTTAGATTTGGTTAGAGCTGTCGCGTGAGCTGGAGGACCGGGGCAATCGCCCTGGGCGCCGCGACCAGAGCAGCGCCGGAACGACAAATCAACAAAAAATGAAATGAAATGAAATCTTTAAGTTTTATGGTGATGATGAAAGATGAGTGAAATGGTGGAATGAAGAAAGTGGGAGGAAACGGGAGAACCCCAAGAAAATCCACGAGCACGATGTTTGTCCACCACAAAGTCCACACGGCGCGGGCTGGAACAAATCAACAAAATTCAAGGAATTCAGATTATGTTGGTAAATGATTTTTTAAAAAATTAATGTTAATTCAGATATTTTAATAATGATCAGGCCACGGCTAAGTAAAAATTATTTATTTCATAAGGACAAAACAAGAGGCTTAATGCTAAGTTATATTGTCGTGTACATACTTATCTAACATACACTATTATACGTACATGCACAAATATATGTTGTTTAATTATGCAGAAGTTATTGACTGACAATTGTTTTGAACTTGTTTTCAGACATACTAAATACAGCTACTACATGAAATCTAATCATTTCGTTATATCGTGACAGAGGAGACTTATGTAATATGTTAGTTCTTGCTTTTCTACAATAGAATGTCTCAGTGTTTGCTGTTCTAGTCTTACTTGTTGGGACTCGTACGGTAATAATACTTCTGAAACTAATTCTGGACAATCAATTTTACTGTATAATATTTTATGTAAGAACAACAAATAAAAAACCCATCTCCTTTTTTCTAATGTTTGAAAACTAAAATTCGTTACTAAGTCTTCCTAGGGGACACACTTTGGGTAGAAACCAGTTTTCTTGTATGCATTTTTCTAAAATTTAAACTGTATATTTTCTATTGCATCAGAGTATTTAGTGACATTTGGTGTCCAAACAGTAAATAGTATCCTAATTTTGACCTCACATACGAAAAATATAACCTTATAAATGTTGATTCTTTGTAGAAATCTTACCCTATCTTATAAATTAAACCTAGGTTTCTATATGCACTACTCGTTATTGCGTCAACGTGTTAAAAAAAGGTTAATTTGCTATCAAATATAACTCCTAGATATTTGATAGTATTTGGGGTAGACGAGGAAGTGTCACTTTTTGTATAGGAAAAGCTAATTGGATTTTCTTTCTCGTGAAAGATACAGATTTACATTTGAATACATTCAACACTAATTTATTCTTATCACACCATATTTGAACTCTCTGTAGATCCTGTTGAAGTTTCACGCAGTTATCAATTGAACTTACTTTGGAGTATAATTTGAGATAGTCAGCAAAAAGAACTTGTCAAATTTTAATATACAGAGGAATATCATTACTAACAAGAAGAAACAACAGAGAACCTAGATTAGACCCTTGAGGGACTCCCGATAGAGTATTGAACTTGAGAATTACCGGTAAAGTAGAAAGTCTAGGAATATTCAACCGGTACTACTCCAGTCCTCTTTGAGAACAGTTTTTCTTTAAATCTTAGAATTTAATACGGTAGGAAGTCGAAAATTCGAACTAATTGGGACCATAGATAGTTCGGATTTTCGAAAATTACCAAGAAAATGTTATTTAGGCTTAAATATACTGTACGGTATGCTCTTTTATCGATACAGTGGTTATACAGTACATACAGTAATTACAATACGGTTCGTAAGGCTACTTACATTTAATGTTTCTGAAGAACCTGCTCCTACATTAAAATACACTGTTCTTATAACTCACACTTAAAACTTAACTTGTATAGGCCTAAGGAAAAATAAAAATACGTATGACAAACAATTACATATAAATGAGCTTTTGTAAAAACACTAAATTCACACAGCGCTGACGGACAACCCTATTGTTTGTTTATCGCTAGCGCTAAGACAATATGTAAAAAGCTTCTAGGAACCACGTTCGGATTTTTGAAGTTCGGATTATCGACGTTCTACTGTATTTGTATTGTTATTTGTATATTCTATACTGTTACTGTATTGATGTGTATCAAGTTCAAAATAAGCAAGAATAGTACTTTATTTAAATAATTCAGAAAAAAACACTGCTGAACAAGACTGTACTTATTTAATATAAAAACACATTTACACGTGATGTTTCGATCTTCAGGATCTTGGCTAGAAGATCGAAACGTCACGTGTAAATGTGTTTTTATATTAAATAAGTACAGTCTTGTTCAGCAGTGTTTTTTTCTGATTTTATTCGCAAGACGTATGACTATGATTATGTGTCAGTTTAAATAATTCAAAACCCGTTTTCATTAACTTTTATGCTTTAACTACAAAAGTCATTCATTAAAAAAAAAATAACATAATACTAGACATAATACTAACTTCTTTTATCTTACATTATGATCTTACATTCCATATTTAAATCTACAAGTACAGAATAAACTTTAGTTCTTTTTCATAACACACTGAGAGGAGGGGGCACCTGGGGATTCTCGCCCCGGGCGTTTACAACCCACGAGGCGGCTCTGCTCAATTTTCAGCTTCCTCTTTTAACTCTGAATATTTTCTTCTATTTTCAAATCATTGATCACTTTCCTCACAATCCAATCCAATTGGCCTTCCTACGAAGGATGCTTGCTAGAAGTGGCCTCTTCTCTTCTATCCGTTTTAAAACATCTTCGTCTGTTACTCTCTATCTGTCCATTTTATGTTCTCCATCTTCCTCCAATACCATATTTCGAAGCTCACTAAATATTTCTTCTCTAATTTCCGTAATGTACAAGTCTCTGAACCACACAGTCCAATGCTCCATATATAGCACTTGACCAACTTCTCCCTGACAAGGGACCATTCCGATTTGGTGAATTCAATTACTGAAAATGATTGTTAGCACTGGATTCAGCACCAAAAGAAACAGAGGAAAAGAGGGTGTTTAGTGGCAGACCGTATAGAGAGTGGGAGATAAATAACGGCAAAGTGCGAAGATAGAACTTAGAAAATTTCTAGAAATCCCATGTTAATTTTGAATCTAGTAGAGGGATTGAGGCCAAATGTTGGATATGAGGAATGCATGTTGAGCTCCAGTGAATAGGCGTAATGTGAACAGTATTTTAACTGCCAATTGTATGTAACTAGTTATGAGAAGAGTCACCACTGTTACAACCGGCACGTTTTATTGGATGGGGTTATTAATATATCAGAACCTTGAATTGGACAGATGTCTTTGTGTAAGATACCACACCAGTATTCATCCAGTGGAACTATTTCTCATTCCTTACACGTTGCAAACATTCTTTTTGATGTTCTAGGATTCGATTCTATCTCTTTCTACTCCTCGTGCATACAACGTGCTCACGGACTACACTACAGGGTTTCTCGTTCCTCATTCACGTGAACCTTACAACAGAATTGATACATTGCCATTACTGTTACAGAGGTCTCAAACTGTATTGGTTACTATTGATTTCAATAGACGGCCTGCGTTAAGAGGCGTATGTCACATGACCCCTTTCCCGTATATTCTTCTTGCGCTAAGTTATACATGACGGCATTTCAGACGTTCTTTATGATTCGTATTGCGTCTATTCAGTGGAGCTCTACATATATTTCTCATATCCAACATTTGACCTCATTCCCTCTACTAGTTTCAAAATTAACATGGGATTTCTAGACATTTTTATGTTCTATCTTCGCACTTTGCCCTCATTTATCTCCCACCCTGTATACGATCTGCCAGTAAACACCTTCTTTCACTCTGTTTCTTTTGGTGCTGAATCTAGTGCTAGTAGTCATTTTCAGGAATTGAATTCACTAATACGGAATGGTCCCTTGAGAGTCTAATAATAAGCCTGCTAGTTAAGAGTGATCTTTACTTGTTGAATGCTTCTTTGGCTATGATAATTCTAGACCCGATCTCTTTGGTGCATAGGTAACCTTCATAAATGTCGAGAGGTTCGAATTTTGGGGGAGCCCGTGGGGAAAATTATCTTATTTAGAAGTTGTTCATTCAATTCTGATTTTTTTTTTATGTTTGAAATTGTCGCCGACTTGCTTTTTGTTTGTTAACATAAGTACGGTCAACTTTGCCAGCAATAAGCTGTTAAAGTTTTCAAATTTAAAAGAGATTTTAACCCTATAACTATCGACTTCAATTTTTTAACTAATATCCATTATCAATTGGGATTACTAACCCTGTCATTATCGCCAACTTCAACGATACATCGCTTTTGGTACATTTGTCAGCGACAAGGGCGTCGATCCTGGGGGGCCCGGGCCCCCCCAAAGCCCATGTGGGCCCCCTATCGTATTTATGAACATACAATACTTGGCATACTTTGAATGCATTTTGTCTTAAAATCCTCATATATATACCTTCTGCATCTGAATGGACTTCCCCCCTAAATTTAAAGAGAAATCGGCGTCCTTGGTCAGCAACAACATAATGTCTGCGGGTCATGAAATCCAAATGACCCCCATTCAGAAGGCCTGTAAGAAACAAACAGGTATTGCTCACTTCGTTCTGTTTCTCGAGAAGAAGAGTTCTCGACGAGCGGACTTAAGATTTTGAATCGGTATTTGAAATTTATTCAAATATTACGTGTTTGATATATTCGTGCATACGACAATTAATTTCGTTCTTTACAAGTGACGTCAGGCATATAACAGTGTTGCCAGAGGTATTGCTTTTAATGCAAAGACTCTTCTATGTGGATAGGTTTTTCAAGAAAGTAAAAAGGATAAGCTGAATCTAATCAAATTAATGCGATATATACTTTAACAGACCTACTGCATCGCGAGGGAAACAAAATTCTCAGGAACTACTCGATGAATCACCAAAAAAGGGTATAGCAGGATAAGGAATTGAAAAGTGCTCTTGTGTTGAAAACTGGAAAATCAAAAAAATGTGTCAAAATTCTGAAGTGACTTGAATTGCGAGAGTGAAACAAAATAAGAGCATACTTTGCTTGAAGGTTAGTTCAAAGTGACAAGTTTTGCCGATAGATGTCACTACAGTCTTCGTATATATCTCATGCATTTTTTACCTTTCACGAAAATTCACGATTTTTCTTACAAATTTCAACCTAGAGATTTCAAATTTTTCGAGAAGGAACTTCATAACCTATCGAAGACAACAATCCGTGCCGATATATTATTTAGAATTTTTGCCATTGTTGAAATGGCTTGTTTGTTGAAAGGGATATCCAAACCTTTAACAATATAACTCTTTCAACAATGAAGAAGATTCAAAATAAGAAATCGACACGGATTGTTGCCTTCGATAGGTTATGAAGTTCCTTCTCCAAAAATTTGAAGTCTCTAGGTTGAAATTTGTAAGATAAATTGTAAATTTTTGTGAAAGGTAAAAAATACATGAGAGAGATACGAAGACTGTAGTGGTATCTATTGGTAAAACTTGTCCCTTTACACCAACCTGAAGAGCCTTACGGTAACAGGAAACTGGAAACAACGTATTTCGCCTTTCAAATTTCTAGCGAAAAACACGTCGGAAATATTCGAATTCATATCTTTTTGCTTGATGTTTGAGTGACCACTTTCTATTTTCCACCATAGAAGCAGCACCAACCCACCTATAACATATTTTGATATCTTAGGTGCAACGTGGTGTAAAACGAGAGAAACCAAAGTTGGGACGCTGTTTTGCCTGCAAGATAGACAACCCACGTTACACCATAAATGTTTTGGCCGACACGAACATTGTCAGAACTAGAAGTCAAAGATGGTCTGATTCTGAGTTCCTGATAAGTCATAAGGACTCTACATGCCAGTATCACTCCTATCATCATATTTCTTCCAGAAAGTTGTTTTCTCTAAATCACGAATAAAAATATTGGTATCGTACTAAGGCAGACTGAAAATCATGCTGTTTTTAGAATAGGTACGCTTATGAGAGTTATATTGTCGTGTAGAGTCATTCGCAATGTTATTATTATTATTATTATTATTATTATTATTATTATTATTATTATTATTATTATTATTATTATTATTATTATTATTATTACAGTATTTTCCTAAACTTTTCTATAACATTATGTTACAGTACTTTCCATCTACATTCAATATTTCGATATTTTTATTATAGTTTTTAGGGGTACACTGGAAGTGTTGAATTTTTTTAAAAAGTAAAGCATCACATCCTACGAGTTATACATTCCAACATCACATTTTTGTATACAGGGGTTCTATATCTATCAGGTGCTTCTTTTATGGCCAAATGATAATGAAAAACGAAGGATAAAAATTTCTCCAGTTTAAGATGAATCTTTATTGTTCGGAGTGTTTTGCCCAATGAACACTATATATCACTGACATTATAATTAATTGTGTATGTAATGTATTAACTTATTATATACTGCAT
The DNA here is from genome assembly GCF_964235325.1 of Thermobia domestica. NCBI lineage: Eukaryota > Metazoa > Arthropoda > Insecta > Zygentoma > Lepismatidae > Thermobia > Thermobia domestica. Next base: position 197,858,864 of record NC_137468.1, read on the forward strand.
CCATGAAGAAAGAAAACACTGGTAATTCATGAATTAAAAACTCCAACCGGAAGTAGGCTCAAATCTTGCAAACGGTGCGATATATTGAAAAAATAATTGAAATAAATCTCCCCTTTATGGTACCCCTTGCCGATTTTATCAAGACGTCTTTCATTGTGTCTGTAATGAAACATGTACAGATGTGTGAAATGACAAGGAGATTCATGCTGATATGTGAATGATGCGTTGTGTAGAAAGCGCATGTTCAGCTAGTAATAACTAAATATGTACTTTAACTCTAGTTTTTGACGATACTAAATACAGTACCTGTTTCGAAACCTTTCTCAACCTAAGATGGAACTACCATTACAATACGTAAATATCTTTTGAGTGTCCCCTGAGTGAGACTCTTAAATCATTTATTCGACTCACTCTTTTGCATTCAGCCATTTTCACCGTCTGACTTTTTCTTGTTTCGTCTGCATAGAACGTTAACACAGCCTCCTTCCATTGTACCGCTTATCTATTGTATTGCAGTGTGCTTAGATAGTGAATGGTTTTTCGCACGGAGAGCGCTTATAGAAATACTCCACAATGCGGTGACACACACACACTAAAATCTATTGTTAAAATCCATGTATATCCAACGACAAAAAAAGAAAAATAAAGAGAGGTCTTTTTCAAAAGGACTACCTCTCCTTCCTCCTTGTTGTTAGAAGAGAATTTTAATGACTGATGAGAGGAGAGAAAATGTTTGATGAATATGTGACTTGCTTGATAGGATAGAATTTAAAATTATCTCTGATTAGCATTTGTATCGTGTGGTGGCAAGGCGTGTGTGGTTAAGAACCGTTCAAACACGATGGATGTATTAAAAGTGAAGTCACTTGCGTTGTTCCTTGGGAGTAAAATGTCAACACCCCTGCCTCTGATGGATGAGGTGCAAAATCAACACAATAGGCCCAAACTACTCATTTTAAGTGTCCCTTCCCTTTGGAACAAGGTAAAGAATCTCATTGTGTACGGTGCTCTATTGTTAATGTGCTGTTAACGTATTTCTATTGAATATGCTTTAAAAGAATTTTCTTCGGGAACAAATTGTTGTGTACAAAGCATTCTTCTTACAGAAGATTGAAACTGTAAATTGCAATTAGGGATACAAATAGCAAATTACCGTATGTAATGTATTTACTTTTTTCCGCTTGGTCAAGTAACTAAAACGCGCAGTTAGCTGGCATTCATACTTTTCTCGAACGCAAACTCAGGTAGTGATTCGAATCTCACTGGAAGTCAGTAGCACATGCAGAATTTCTCCAAAGAAGAGGACGGTTCAAACTCTCAAATTCATATCAGTTTAAGTGTTTGCAGGCCCGTATCCAGGGGGATCTAGAGGGGGCGGGCTCCTCTAAGTTTTTACTGGCCCCTCTTAAAATTTTCACGTTAGGCTTACAAGTGAACTATAATATGGTGATGAACTATAATATAGTTGGATCGGTCCCCCCCAATCTTCGACCGAACGCTTCCCTAATTTTAGGGTTAGCTACGGGCCTGGGTGTTTGTACACATATCTTAGTATGATAAATGTTTATTCTTGCATATCTTGTACAAGAAGGAGTTAAAACTCTGACCTACGCCAGAGATGGGGTGGATCAATGAAAACTTGATCCATGATTCACAGACTCACTACACAACGTGACCCACGACCCACTACACCCATTCTGACACATGACCCATCATGACCCACCACCCACCATGATCCATCATAGCCCACCACTCACACCACCCACCAAAACCCCTCGTCATCAACTCTGCCCTACGGCCCACTCCCTTCTCTCCACTGACTAAAGAGTTTACACTTGTAATAAAACAAGGCTGTGAAATTATCACTAATCTAAGTTTGAATTTCTACGGTTGATCCCTCAAGCACAGCTCTGTTACAATGCCGGTGGATCTTATATTTACGATATACAGTAAAATGGTGAAGTGTTTGTCATGGCCCAAATTACGATGAATTTCAATTTAATTATCATACGTAATTATTGCCATGCAGATATAAAAGTGGATCTGGAAAGGTAGGGGAACACAGTACGTCACGCTATTTCCCTTGCCTGTCTTTGGGCATTTTAATTATTTTAGGATGTGGAGGGACGTCATAGATACATTTTAGAAGTGTGGTAACAGAGTGTCTCCCCGCGTTCCCCTCACTTTTACCCTTCCCTTGTTGAATTACAGATACTTTTCAGTGGAAAATAGGATGGAATTTTAGTCTCAAATCAAGATAAAATAGACCAACGTAAAGGAAGAAAAAGAAAACTGTAAAAGTCTACTGATTCTCGAAAGCCAAGTAGTAAGTCTTACTGCTATTATTACAAGCATCCAAAAACGCCTGGAGTTGTTTTTTCACTTATATATACTCATCTCAGGTAAGTAAATAGACACGAATGAAAAAGGAAGAAAAATAAAGGTTTTGACAGTAAAACGTAAACAAATTTACCAGTGTTCAGAAGATGCTGTTTCCAATGCATTGAGCAGAGTGGGTCGATGGGTCATGACAAGTCACGGTGAGTGATAAGTCGGAGTGTGTCACGTGTTGCGGCCCATAACCCACTGACCCATTCACAAATCTTGACGCACTTGACGTAAGAACCCACTCCATCTTTGGAGTATGCCATTGCTTAAAGAAGTAGGTTCTATCTCGTCTAGCTTCGATTTGGAAAACGAATTTTAATCCGCCCGGATTGATGGCTCGATCCTGTAATCGAACTCTTTATGTAGTGAGGAACGGCTTATACCATTGTAAAGGTATGTGGGGACACGGTGGCTCAGTGGTAAAGCGCTCACCTCTGGTTCGATCCAAAGCGATGTGAACTTTTACTGGACAACAACGTGGCCGAGGGTTCTCCCGTTTCCTCCCACGTTTCCACTCCAAAAGTTCTTTGATAACCATTCATTTTCATTAATCACCGACTCCTTTAGCCTGTAACGCATAACCATGAGAAGCAAATCTTAATCAATTTATTTCACGTATTTAATTGTAAAGTTTGGTCTTGCATGTTAGTCTACGCAAAACCGAGGGGCGGATCCAGGACCGACTTCTGGGAGGGGGGAGGCGGTGGGTTGTCATACTGCTACTTAGAGATACTTTTAACAGCATCAAACTCCGGGATGGGTTTTATTTATATATATTGCTCCCCCCCCGGGTCTGCCACTGGCAAAACCGAAGTGCACCTGATTCAAGCTTCAGAGATTACGCTATCGGTAAGTCCCATTCTTCATAACCAAGGTGTTGAATAAGGGTTAAACACAAGAGCTTCAGTCAATCAATCAGTGATGCATTTACTTTTTAAAAGGTTGAGTCATATGTCTTGCAATTTTTTTGGTTCACAACATAGCTACATATATTTATTAATATAGTGAAAGCAGCTTAACATTCCAAATATGACATCTCGTGTTGGACTGTAGGGATGCGCACGAGACGAGTCGAGAGAGAATTTTCCTGACAAAATTCGAGTCGAGACACAGCTCTTCCAATAGAGAAGAATACATTTTTCGAGTCGAGACACTAGTTTTACAGCACATTTTCGAGAGGAAACATCCTCAAATCTTGTTTCGTGCGCATCCCTATTGGAATGTCTGCAGCCACCTTTCTCAATCCCATGTCGACATCACGTTTTATCCTTAGAGACAAAGAATTCAGACAATGCTGTTTCCACCTCTTGCTAGTTGGTAAAGGATCGAGATTTCAGGAAGTGTGCAATGAATGGAAACAGGTAGTAACCCGAAGGGGGTAAGATCGGAACTATATACCGGGTGTGGTATCAGTTTGATGCTATAAAGTTTCTGCATTTTTTGTTGTGTGTTTCAAACAGATTGTGACTTCGGGCCACGATGGTTCAGTGGTAGAGCGTTCACCTCTAGTGCATGGCGTCCCTGATTCGATCCTAGCTCGTGCCAAGTGAACTTCGTGGTGGACAAACACCGTGTGCGTGGGTTTCCTCGGGGTTCTCCCATTTCCTCCTACTTTCTTCATTCCATCATTTTCATTCATTTTTCATCATCACCGTCTCCTTTAGCCTATCCGATATAACCGTGAGATGTAAAACTCACAAATTTCATTTTTTTTCGGAGTGTGATTTACGTTATTCTATTTCAAAAGACTCGCTTTCGGTTCACCAATCCAGCATATTTTTGTCGTAGTGCAACATAAATCCGCTCCAACTTTTCGGAACAAAGATCGGTATTGATGATACAACCGTTAGGAATGAACTCGAAATTAATTACACCTTGCAGTAACTCCACTCACAGCACGACTTTATGCTCGAAATGGTCCTGCTTGATGACCGGTTGTGGAAGTTGACCCTTACACAACCACTGTTTTTGCTCAATCGGATTTCGGGAAAACACAAACTTTTCGTCGCAATCTGTTTAAAGAAGAACACATCACGCGGAGTGTTAATAGTTGTCGGCACATATTCATTGTCCTTAATGATGTCAACCTTCTCGGCTCAGTTCAACTGAACCAACAACTCGAGCCGGCTCGATTGGAATGAGCCACCGGCTCGGTTCGGCTCAGCACAGGTGAGCCATCGGCTCGAGCTGGCTCGGTTGCGATGAGCCACCGGCTCGGCTCAGGTGAGCTATCGGCTCGGTTTGGTTCGGCTCAGGTGAGCCATCGTTTCGTGCCGGCTCGATTGGGGTCAGCCATCGGCTCGGCTCCGTTCGCTCTGGTGTGCCGAGGGCTCGAGCAGGCTCGGTTGGGTGAGCTGTTGGCTTCTCGGTTAGGCTCGGTGGTGACTGAGCCGTGAGTCGATCCGTTCGAGCCGTTGACAACACTAATTCTCCTCTGGGCCTGAGCGGAGTGCAGCTCCTAGTGGTTTTCCGGAGTTCGTAAAGGTGATGCACTACAGTGGGCTGGAGTATACCGAGTTGGTTTGACTATCGTCGCGTGCTTGTAGATGGATTTTGCTCAATGGCGTATCGTATAACCCAAGGATGTTATAAAATTGAGGATCTGCCCATAGAAGAAAACCGTGAAGCCATACGTCACAGTTTCGCCACACCCACTCTGCCCACTGCGCGCCACTAAGATCGCAATGTTTCGAGCCAACAATCATGGCGGAAGCGAGAGTAGCCAGTCAGACATGCCGGTTCAGACGATGTTCGGTTGTTTTTTGGCTTCACTGACTTCATAGGAAGAAGATACCTATGGGCAGATCCTCTATTTCACAACATCCTTGGTATAACCTCAGGATCTATTACGTTGGGGCGGCCGGAACTTGGCTGATCTTCAACATTTTGACAACCTACACGAAATTTCTGGAACTAACTGGTTGTTGTGTGGGCTGTGAGTTTACTGCACCTTCCACTTTCTCATGACAAATATATATTTTGGGTTGTTGCAGCAGCATTATGCCCAAGTTCGAGTTCCTGCAGCCGCAGTTCAGATATTACACGTTGTTGAACACTTTTCGTCAGTGGAACTAAAAACTAACTGAAGATACTGATGAAGTGGCGGCTTTGGCGTTAAATAATCCGCTTACCGTAGTACTTCTTGGATCGACTTGACCTTGTACACTACTTCTTGAGTCAAGCAGCCAAGATTGGATTGTGGAAATATTGTAGGAGTTCTTGCATGAACTTGAATAGGTTGAGGGTCAATTTTTTCTGTTGTTTGCAGTGATGCCAAACTGGAATCTTATAAAATCCCATATCGAAAGGTGGAAATTCCCATTTTGCTCTTAAATTTCCCACGCGACGTACTAATTATGAAACTTTCTAAATTTGCAAACTATGATAATTGAAACTACTGTATGTCATTTGCTTTCTTTAGTATTTGAGTGAATTATTCGTGATGTGGAACAAGAGCGCCCGAGGCAATATCATTTTACATGAAATACCGTTATCACGACTCACTTATCTGCTTTCGATTTCGAGCCATTTTGAAAATCGGCATTTATTTTCGCGTTTCTAAACGGCTGAAAACGGAAAGCCACTAGATGACTTGTGATAACGGTACCTCAAGCAAAATGGTACCTCACGCACGTCTAGGGCGCTCCTGTTCCAAATTTCAATTATCTTTTATCTATTTGAAGATATCACATAATTACTGTAAAATTAGCGGTATTTTAATTTCGCCGGTATGAGGCCTCTTAAGTTGGACAAAATCATGGTGTGTGAGATTTTTAAATAGGCTTTAAAATTGTGAAAAATCCGTTAATTAATATTACAACAGAATCATTAGGATTATCGATTTACCAAGATTACCTACTCTCAATCTCCGCATTGTCTGAGATATACTATAGATTTGATTTTGAGTTTGGCGTCCTGTTCAGCAGCGATGCTATATGAGACGTGGACGTTAAAACTGGGGGCAAAACATGATCTGAATGTTTGTACCTAGGTATATCATTGTTAGTTTCCCTGATAGTTTCTAACACTTTGATTGACCAATGGTTCTATAACTAATAGTATACTATCTTTTTCAGTTAAAATACCGTATATCGTATTTCATATTTTATTAAGTAAATTGACAAGACCAACGCAAGTATGTATTAGCCCTTTGTACTCTTAAACAACAAAAAGTAAGAAGACACTTGATTCCTTGCTCATTAACATATTAAAATTCTGTCAGGAAAATTGTGTGATCAGATTATTTAATAACAAATTTGCAAAACAAATAAATAGAAAGGATAATATTAATCATAGTAATGAATAATGAGGCTTGCTTTGTAGAAGTTATATTGAAACTGGGGATTAATGAACAACTTATATTTTTAATTCCACACATCTGTTAAATGTATGTTATTACTCTTAGAAAATGAAAGACTGTAAATACTACAAGCATATGCTACGATATTTAAAGAATACGCAATTGTAATAATAATTGCTTTGAATTGCAATTAAAACGCAATTCCTGTAGCTTCCTTGACTTCATGGTAAGACAAATAATCAATACGTATTCACGTAACGGCAAATATTATATGGCATCATTTTTTCTATGAACCAGTAATACATACATAAACTTTACATTTCCAAATGGGACTATATACATTAAGGGATCAGTTCAAAAAAGTGGTGGTAACTGCCCCTCTTGTCCTCCCTAATCGCCGCCCCTGATTGTAGCAATGCGTAGAGATCACAGTCTGGGAACGATCCTTATACTTTTGGAATTACGTAGTAGGAAGTTCACTAACTTGAGGATACTATTTCTACAAAAAATTGTAAAACATCAGAAATGCTATTGGTAGAATTTTCCGTCTCTCCCTCGCAAAGAGTATTCCACGGGGAGAAAAGTTTCATTGCCTCCTAAACCAGCTAATGCATTGCAGGGGAAAGAAGAGGGATTTTTGCTCTCCCATTTCTCTTCACCATTGTCCAAGTAGAGAGGCTTTAATTACCGTGGTACTGAGACAGACAGACAGCTGACAATGCACCAGAGGGATAGAAATGTTAAGAGTTTTGGAGGGGGAATTAAGATGATTTCATTCCCTTCGGCATTACAACTTTACGTGCGTTCCACCACCCCCTTCTTTCATGTACACATGCTAAGTTTCAATCGTGCATTGTGACGGCGTTTCTCATGCTCTATGGCACAGTCACTCCAACGCAATTAGTGACAGTCGCAACTCGATGTGTGTCCCCTACCTTCCATCTCCCGGGGGTGAACATTTGTCGTAAATTCTATAGGGGGAAAGGGGGTAGTTATAAGCTCCAAAAGAGGGTGGTAAAACGGGTGGTGTATGGAATACGACACTGATCTCATAATGAAACCAAGACTCTAACAGATGCAATTCATTCGTTGTGGTCGATGTTATTGTTGCATTGTATACATTCCCTGTTTACCCGTGACAAGTTTTCATAACATATCAGTCTCTCGTCAGTCACGCCATCAAACACAAGAACATCATTTGTCTCGGTGTGATTTTGACGTCATTCTTTTGCTGCTCATCAAGGCTGGTTCAGATATTTTATTACCCAAAGATGGATCCTTTCATCAGACCGATCCTCATCAGGGACGGGTCTAGAAGATAAAAACAGAGACGGGGACAGCCAGAATCCAGGCTATAATAGGCATTCATGAGTTTACTATAAACTTTCAAAAATATATAGGGTGTTACAAAAATTTGTCAATATTTTGAAAATAGATTCCTTACATCAAAATAAGAATAAAAGTTCATATTGTGAAGTAACTGTGTATTACATGTGAAGTGACCATAAGATAATTGTGTAAACTCCAACTTAATTTGCTAAATTCAATTATTTTATTAAATTACATTATTAACGAAAGAATCATGAACTTTTGAAAATTCAACGGAAGAAAACTTTGATCAAGATTGTACATTCTTAGACACCTGTTGTAAATTGTTAATAAACTCAACTAGCTTCCTCATTACCTTTCCGCATACCTTTAAGCATAGCCTGATACTTCCCGATTCATTGGACTCTTCGGTCATCATTCTTCAGCCGAACAAAACCACGAGGGAAACATTTGGTCGGAAGTGCATAGTTTCATAAGTTATATGGTGCCGAAAGCGTGAAAAAAAAAATGAACTTTAAAGGTCCATAGTTCCACTACTGAAGGACTGACCGAGTGAGGTAAAGATATCACTGAGGAACTAGACTGTGAACTATCCAAATATCAATCTTTTAGAATCTCCGGCACTTGCACAATCATTTTTAGAGAAGCTGTTTGGTAGTAATTGATCACTCTCCATATTCCCCTCTAAAAATTGGTCTGCAAGTATTGGAACATTCTTAAACATGGATATTTTGATACTTCACATACCAGTTTCTCAGTGATGTCTTGACCAGCTTACGATAATTCCTTTAGTAATGCATTTTACATTTTCGGCATTTCGAGCACAAGTTCATATGAATTTTTTTTTCTTATTTTGATGTGAAAAATCTGTTCTCAAAATATTGTGATACAATTTTGTAACAACTCGTATAAATAATAGGTTCAATTATTTTTGTCACTCAAAAAACTGAAGGATAGGCCTACAAGCCCCGTGCTTGATCTGCCACTGAACACCCTCAGTGCCAATACGTAAGCTTAAATTTGGTAGATCGTTTGATTTGGAGTTTAGCTCCATTTCAGCATCCAGGCTATATGAGACTTTCCTATAGTTTAACGTAGAATCCGAACCACGTGAACTCCAGTCGGGAATCAAACCCAGAGCTCGTGGGGTTAAATTTGAAAGTGATTGATGTTACAAAAAGTTTGTTCATATTCAAATTGAAGTAACAACGAAGTTGAATGACATTGCGAAACCATTTGCCAGTAACGAAAATAATATATTACATTTTTATTTCCCAATATTTTTCTAAAATCTTTGTGCTTTCATAATAATGTTGGAGTTAAGAAGCCAACAGTATAACTAAGTTTAATATTGGGTCTAGGAGGTACTAGCAAAGTAAAATGATGATACGAGACAGCTTAAACTCTTTTCTCCTTCCAAAAGAAACCGACACATTTTCTGAGACAAGAGATCGCTTTCATGATACATTTTCGGGATGAAACAACCTCAACTGTATCTCGAAGTCTACCCTTGAGACAAGACAGCTCTTCTAATAGAAACAAATACAACTTCACACGAGACAGAGCTCTTCTAATAGAATCAGATACAACTTGACACGAGACAGAGCTCTTCTAATAGAATCAGATACACCTTGAAGCTAGACAGAGTTCTAATAGAAGCAGATACAACTTCCGAAACGAGACAGAGTTCTTCTAATAGAAGCAGATACAACTTCCGAAACGAGACAGAACTCTTCTAATAGAATCAGATACCGTACATGTTGAGGCGAGACAAAGCTCTTCTAATAGAAGCAGATATAACTTCCGAAACGAGACAGAGTTCTTCTAATAGAATCAGATACATCTTGCGGCTAGACAGAGCTCTTCTAATAAAATCAAATACACCTTGAAGCTAGACAGAGTTCTAATAGAAGCAGATACAACTTCCGAAACGAGACAGAGTTCTTCTAATAGAAGCAGATACAACTTTCGAAACGAGACAGAGCTCTTCTAATAGAATCAGATACATGTTAAGGAGAGACAGAGCTCTTCTAATAGCAGCAGATATAACTTCCGAACCAAACCGAGTTCTTCTGATAGAATCAGATACAACTTGATACAAGGGAGAGAGAGCCCTTCTAATAGAATCAGATGCATCTTGAGGTGAGACAGAGCTCTTCTAATAGAAGCAGATACAACCTCTGAGACGAAACAGAACTCTTCTAATAGAATGAAACACATCTTTCGATACGAGACAGAACTCTTCTAATAATCAGATACAACTTCCGAGACCTGACATCACTGTCACGACATCTATTTGAAGCGAGACAGCTTCAAATATTGTCTAAGAGACAATCCTAGAGACAACTATTCAAATAGATGCAGATACACTTTCCGGGACGATACATTATTTTCACGATATCTTATCGAGGGAGGTAACCATATTGAGCACAGTAGATGATTACCATAGAGTCGCCATGGCGTTGTCGGTATGATGGGCAGCCTCGGGTTCAAACCCCGACGTAAGCGTTATTTATTTTCCGTTTCGCTTTGAATTCAAAGCGGCTAAGGAGTCCAGCAGTGTCTGTAAAATGAGTATTTAAGAAACCTGAGGGATAAAGCAGGCTGGAGCGTACTGTCGAGTACATCACTTCCTGTACATATCTAAGCAAAGTAAATGTATTAGCCCCACATTCGCCACCTCACTACATCATTTACCTTTATTTTTGATCATATACCATCAGAGTCTATCTTCTATGAGTAAAGCTACTCAACGGGCTGCCAGATCAGGCTGTGAGTAAGCAAGCACCCTAATATCAGTGTTGACAACTCGACACTCGACCACCATATCGAGTGAGCAATACAGAATGTACCGAGCAGCAGTTAGTTCGTAATGCAAGCATAAAGCAAACTATCAGTTAAACAATTCAGTATATTACCTATTATATTTCTGCACAAATGCCAGAGAACGGCAAGTTGTCCAAGAAATTTTAATATCTAGCGGTGTTATCCAACTTGTTATGCCAGGGGATATACTAAATTTGAAACCTCTGATCTTTGACCTAGTGGCCAGTGACTATAGTCGAGCGATTTAAGGCTTTTGGCTACGGACCGTGAAGCGCAGTCTATCATGGTTTCGAATCCCATTGAAAAAAATATGTTAACTGATCTCGATGTTTATATGTTCGTCTCCCTGTCGTTTGGACGAGGTGAAAAAAGTAGAGCAAAGATTACTAGAGGAAAAGAATACCTAGAGATAATACTACAAAAGAAAGTAAAATAGGTTAAAAATAAGAGAACAAAAAGGTACCAAGCTATGTTACGCTCTGTGCTTCAGTTTTAAAAAAGTAGAAAAAGAGAAAACGCATGTATCTTTGGAGTTAGCTATATTCCTTTCGAAAAAGCACATTCCCGTTTTGTATCTTCTCCTGAAGGATTTCACTGAACTCAACCAAATTTTGTAAGACTATCAGAAGCATCAATGACCGAGCTTGAGAAAAAGGAAATCTTGAATACTACTAGTCATAGAAGAACACATCACTGTTTTTCTAACGCTGTATAGTGCAAGCGGTACCTGATTCTTTTGTATGACCACTCAATTACTTAAGTTCCTCTTTTACTACATAGTTCAAAATAGGCTCCATGAGTTCCAGCCAAAGAGAATGAAGCAATAATCGCAATACGTCCTTTGATTCCCTATTAACATCTCACAATCCATCACCAACAGTTTTTAATGTAAGTTAATTATAATTATTGATCTAGGATTCCTCTCAGGATGAATGGATTTACTATTCCTTCTAGTTTTAATTGACGTAGTCTTTCTGCAAGCATAACATGACTTGCTATTTCCATCAGTATGAACCGATTTAGTATCTAAGGATGATCGGAATTTGCATTTCTTCCTGTATAAATCGATCCAAGGATGACCAGAATTAGCATTTCTTCTAGTTTAGTATTTCTACACGAAAGATCATACAGTATTTCAACTAGCATGAATAGATTTAATAATTTCTCAGTACTAATCGATGGGTTGATTTTTCTCCAAATGAATCGACTTGGTATTTCTACTTGGATGAGTAGGTTTAACGTTTCCCCCATCTAATCATATAATGCTTTCTCCAGCATTTGGATCGATTTTTGTACCGAAAAATCTACTTTCCATTGCTTTATAATTCATATTAGAAAGCCAAAAGAATAGTGGTTACTTTTGGTATTATATTTTTCTAGCATTTTCGTTCCGACACACTGTACATTTTTGATGGATTGAGATTAACATTCCCGCCTAGCAATAAGAGATCCTCGGTTCAAATCCAGCCACTTTGACAAAAAAATTCCGTGCTTTCGCTGAGTGCCACCAAATGAATACCGGCATGGTACATAAATATATAGACTCTGGTTAGTTTTCTTTTTTTAAATTCATTATATCTTCAAACGTTAATGTTGATGTTTCCAGTATATGATTTTCCAAATGCATCTGGAGAACTATAAATGAAAAATAGTGTCAATGTAAGAAAGCTAAGACAGTATATTTTCGACCTGTAAATTCCATAAATATCCATAAAAAATGAGTATAAGATATTAAAACAGAAAGCAATGCTCCGGTAGAGAAAGTTATTACAAACCTAGTAATAATCTGTGGAATACATTTTTGCACAAGAAACTCAGCTGATGTGAGAAAAGTGCTACCTTTGTTGCTGCTGCTTAATTCTTGTATAGATAATTGCGGTGTCTGTATGCAGTTCCATTCTACAACGACCTAATTATCCATCCAGCAAGTTAACTGCTTGTAGTTACCTACTCGTCTGTCGCGCTAAATCCTTATTATCAGATTATCATGCTAAATGTCATTGTCTTTTGAAAATCTAATTTAGATAAGAACTTGACAAAGTATTATTTTCGTAAATAGGAAGGATTCTCCTTTTGTCTGCTTCCAGAGCTTTGTCTTACACCTTTGTAATTTTGGTTTCTGGTTATATTATTCTTGCTCTGCTCCGACATATGCAAGATAACAGATAATAAAGGTTATATTGAGATGAGAACAAGTGGCGTAGACAAGGGGGAAAAGACTTGAGAATTTTAAACCCCTCTTGAAAAATAAACATTTCTATATTACTATATTTATTGGAATTTTTGGTGCTAAAAACACCCAGGAGCCCATCATCAGACTACATATCGTACAATAATGATTAATGAAACCGAATGATAATTAGTGGAAGGAGTAAACTCGAAAAAACCAACAGTTATAATGTCGAGCACAAACTCACATCAGCTTCCTCGGGGATATATGGCTAGCGTATACGCCTTTAGTAATGGAGACCTGGGTTCGATTACCAATGGAAGCTCATATGATTCGAATCCCACGTTAAACTATAGGTCAACATCTCATATAGCCTCGGTGCTTAAAGGGACGTCAAACTCCAAATCAACAAACCTATTATCCAATCATACCAAACAAACCGACGAGGCTCCGGTGACTCAGTGGTACAGCGTTTACCTCTGATACATGGGGTTCTTGGTTCGATCCCAGCTCATGTCAAATGAGCTTTGTGGTGGACAAACACCATGTGCGTGGTTTTCTATGGGTTCTCTCGTTTCCTTCCAGTTTCTTCATTCCACCATTTCATTCATTTCTCATCATCGTCTCCTTTAGCATAGCCGGCATAATCGTGGGACGTAAAACTTAAAGATTTCATTTCACTTCATTTCAAACAAGCCGACATGGTCTAGAATCGAACCAGGTACCCGTCGCTCCAAAGGTGAGCACTGTACAACTAAGCCACCATGCTCCCCTGCATTGCATATCTTACAGAACAAATTGAATATAAAATATAAGGGGTTATATTATTACATATTAATTGCGATTACCGTACGCACTTGTAGCGTGGGAGACTCGGATTTCGTTTACGAGAGATGATGCTTGGGGTCCTGGGTTCAAACCCTGCTCCCGCCAAGTGAACTTTGTGGTGGACAAACACCGTGTGCGTGGGTTTCCTCAGGATTCTCCCCTTTGCTCCCACTTTCTTCATTCCACCATTTCATTCATTTCTCACAATCACCGTCTCCTTTAGCCTAACCGGCATAATCGTGGGACATAAAACTCAAAGATTTCATTTCATTTTTCGTTTACGAGAGGGAGCTCACGTGGATTCGGATTGCACGTTACGCTGTAGGTCCACGTCTTATATAGCCTCGCTATTGAACGGGACGCTAAACTAAATATCAAATCAAATCAAATACATTAAGTGCATGGAAACGGGTATACATTGTACTTGAAAAAACGTACGAACAGTGCATAGTCCATAAATAATACTTACAATATATTATTACTATTATTATATTACTTTAATAATAATAATAATAATAATAATAATAATAATAATAATAATAATAATAATAATAATAATAATAATAATAATAATAATAATGGACAATCTTTAAATGTCTCTGCCTCCAGGAAAATCTCAGAATCTCCAGGAACTATTATTATATTACTTTAATAATAATAATAATAATAATAATAATAATAATAATAATAATAATAATAATAATAACAATGGACAATCTTTAAATGTCTCTGCCTCCAGGAAAATCTCAGAACCCAGCGCCTATTCCAGTGGTCATTGTGCTCTCTGCGTGAAGAAACCGCGGTTATGTAATCATCGCCATAATAATAATTATAGTCTGTTTAACCTTTCATGTTATGTGTTGATCACGACATTTTAAAGCCTGTCCAAAGCATGACAGCAATGTATATAGCAATTCACATCACACATAAAACGCACATAATAAAAATTCATGTATTGAAAAAATATTGCCAGCAGATAGAAGTATTTTCTCCTTTGAAGACGCAAACAGGTTTTCTTTTAGAGGTCAACATTTCAGTTTAGCAATTTAGATACTGTTTTACGAAATGCATGTCTACAGGTTCTGGGAAACGAAAACACAACGTAGAACGTTTAGGAATATAAATCAAATAGAGAGAAGAAACATATCCATTCGTTTTTGAAACTGGAATTGCAGCTTATATAAAGTTGCTGTTTCCAGGCGCCTTTTTAAATGGATCGTTTTGTAACTTAATTTAATTTATTTCTTGTTTATTTGCTTGTTGTAACAGTGTCAGTGGAAGATTATCGTAAAAACTAACACAACACTTGTTTCTATAGTATGGCGTTACTTTATTGCAATTCAGATCAGCTAATTAAAAATAATCAAAATGTCTAGAGATTTCATTCGTCCTCAAAGTGAAATCCACTGGGGCAGCCAGATTTTCTTATGCCTCCATATTACAGTATCTCGTCCCATATATATATATATATATATATATATATATATATATATATATATACAGTGGCGGATCCAAGGGGAGGGCTATAGGGGCTATAGCCCCCCCCTTGACGCCGAGGTATACACTGGATAAAATGGGTTTCAATTCTGCTTTACACTGGATAAAACGGCAAAATATGGTTTAGCCCCTCCCTTGATCATATCCTGGATCCGCCCCTGTATATATATATATATATATATATACAGAGGGTTGATTAATTCATGTGTCAATTTCATTTGCTCACTGTGCAAAAGTGGTATGAGGTAAAGCCGTGCAATTTGGTGTAACTTTAGACGAAGGACATAAGTTTTGTTTCGCCGTAGAAGCATGTCACTTGTACTAAAGATTGAAGAGAGATAGGGTCAAAGGTCAAATTTCGATTTTTTCCGTATGGGATTGCAATGGTAAATTCTGAAAGAGCTTGAAAAAACGTAAATCGAAGTGATAGCAAAGAAAAAGCTGTATGGTATAATTCTATGTCGCAAGCCGACCAAATATGCGTCAATCAAGTGTCATGGTCAGAGGTCACTGTCAGGTCAAGATCACAGGTCACATTGAGAACTATATATACACGCTGCATTCAATAGATAACCAGAAAAGTTGTATAAAAAATACAAAACTTTGACAAAATATGTGCTTCTTTGTTAGTTTCTGGTGATGTTCTAGAGTTATTATCAGATAGGACTGGCACGCCAGCCTTACGAACGGGATACTGGGAATTAGTGAAGCAAGATGACGGCACCCTTGCAGGTTTAATGCAAACGTGGAGCAGCGGAAAAATGAAAATGAAATGAAATCTTGGGAGTTTTACGGCCCACGGTTATGAAGTTAGGCTAAAGAAAATGGTGATAATGAGAAATAAATGAAATAGTGGAATGAAGAAAGTGGGAGGAAATGGGAGAACCTCGAGGAAACCCCGCACACGGTGTTTGTCCACCACAAAGTCCACTTGGCGGGAGATGGAGCAGCAGAGTGTCATTGGATTTCTGCTAGCTGAAGGGTTGAAACCAATCGAAATTCACCGTCGGATGGCAGTGCAATATGGTGAAAGTTATTTGAGTCGAACACAAGTGTACAAGTAGGCAGTTAAGTTCAAACGGGGTGTAACAAGTATTGAAGATTCGCCATGCCCAAGACGCTCTGTGTGTGCAGTCAGGGAGAACAACATTGCGAGAGTTGATGACTCGCGCACAATTTCTTGAACATTAGTACGTCATGAACAATATAGTGGACTAATCCGACATTAATGTTCATCTTTGCTGCAATATCACTCACAATAATACGCCTGTTTTCCCGTATTAACTCATCAACTCTTCCAACCACAGGAATCCAATATCACCGTTGCTCCACCTTAGTGTAAACCTGCAAGGGTGTTGCCATCTTGTTTCACTGATTTCCAATATCCCGTTCGTGAGACAGACGCGTCACTCCCACCTAACAATAGTTCTAGGACATCACCAAAAAAGTAACCAAGAAGCACAAACTTTGTTGAAGTTTTGTATTTTTTATACAAGTTTCCGGTTATTTATTGAATGGACCTTATATATATATATATATATATATATATATATATATATATATATATATATATATATATATATATATATATATATATATATATATATATAGGGTGTCCCACAAGTCCGGTCTCACTGGGCAGAGTTTCTCTAGGATTTAGTACTAGGAAAATGTTTTTAAAGATTGTTTTTAGTTTATTATTTTGATAGACATACTTTTATTTCCATACTTCTTTTCAAATTGTTACTCTGACTCCTGTAGGCTGTAAGGTCTATATACTGTATATATTGTTAGGATCCCCACATCACGACAAAAGCACATGTTAATATAACACGTGTTATTGATTACAAATAATGAAGCAGACGAGAAGTCAACACGGAAGACCCCGAGGGAAGCCAAAAGAAGACGGATCTCAAGAAGGGACCCGAAGAGGACAAATATAAGAGGGACCACAGAAGGATCTGGTATCAGTCGACCAACTGATCAACTAACCATCACCTGCTCTGAGGTCGCATTGGACTAGGAGTACACCCTTCCTATGCCCTATGTCGCACTGGACTAGGGATCCCAACTTCAATTGAAACCTTGCGAGGTTGTCATGAGCTGAGGGGGTCTCACCTACAACATGCTAGTGTTCTGGAAGCTGCCATGAGCGGAAGGAGCACCCAGCGAAACTAGGGATGGCCATATCCGGATAATTTTTTATTCGGATATCGGATAGAAACTTATCCGGATTTGCAATATCCGGATGACGGATAACAAAACGGATAACGGATAATATCCGGATAGCGGATACCGGATAATATCCGGATAACGGATAATATCCGGATAACGGATAATATCCGGATAACGGATGACGGATAATATCCGGATAACGGATGACGGATAATATCCGGATAACGGATGACGGATAATATCCGGATAACGGATAATATCCGGATAACGGATGACGGATAATATCCGGATAACGGATGACGGATAATATCCGGATAACGGATGACGGATAATATCCGGATAACGGATAATATCCGGATAACGGATGACGGATAATATCCGGATAACGGATGACGGATAATATCCGGATAACGGATAATATCCGGATGGCGGATAATATCCGGATAACGGATATATCCGGATGACGGATAATATCCGAATAACGGATATATCCGGATGACGGATAATATCCGGATATCGATATATCCGGATGACGGATAATATCCGGATATCGATATATCCGGATGGCGGATAATATCCGGATAATGGATTTATCCGGATGATGGATAAAATTCAAATAACGGATAATATCCGGGTAGTAGAACATTCGGATATTGGATAATATACGGATGAAGGATAAAGGATAATATCCGGATAACGTATATGGTTTTAAAAAGATGATATGGGAGAGGGACATATCAGTCTATTCTGCTCATGGAGGTATTAAAACCTTCGGGCAGTGAGTTTTACCTTTGAAAGGCATTGCTTCTTAAAATGTTTCCTAGTAACTTCTAATTTTCATATGTTGTTGTTGTGTGGCACGGTGGGTCAGTGGTAGAGCGCTTCCTCTGGTGCGTGAGGTCCTCATTGTTTCGATCCCCGGCCAATTAAGTTTGTGGTGGAGAAGATCGTGTCCGTGGGTTTTCTCAGGGTACTCCCGTTTTGTCCCACTTTTCATTCCACGAGTTCTTCTATTATCATTCACTTGCTCTAATCATCTCCCTTAGCCTAACGAGCATAATTGTGCGACGTTAAACTCAAAGATTTTATTTATTTTTTCTTATGTTGTTCTGAGATTTTGACAAAGAAGATGGGAAAGTATCCCGCATCTGGTATGTTCCGCACGAGTAGACTATATATAGTTTTATTTTAAGTAAACTTTTAAAATTTCCAACTCAATCAACATTTGTGTGTGGCCGTTTAACCCCGGAAACCTTATCCAAGTGTTACGAAATTTCGAATCTTTCTTCAACTTTCCGTAACAACCCCATTTTAGGGTCTACATTTCCCAGTCATAAGAATTTTAATATCAGTAAAGTCAATTCCACTCCAGAATAAAATATGTACAAATTATTCGATTTTGATAAAACATTGTATCACGTATTTTAGGGCGTCAACATGATTCCCATCAGTTTATTGCAAAGACAAGTGGATAAAATCCAAAGTAGGTAATATCCCCTCAAATTTGGAAGCTTCCTCATTCAAATTATATGATAAAAATTTCTAATAATTCTCACCAAATTCTTCTAATTATGACAAATGACAAAGGATTCTGTTCTGATGCAGCATGCCGCATATTTTCTTTAATGCTTATCAGTCATCCCACCATTTGAGGTTAAAGTCTCTCAAAAATATAAGAGTAAACTCCCAAATTAAAATTAAAATATGTTTCACGATAATTTTCATTTAAAAAAGAATACAATTTCACTTTGAAGAAATATGGAACATATAGGCGCTACTATTTCTTTTAACCTCCTGAGACCTGACCATTTATTTGTCAAGAACTTTTGATGAAATTTTGTGTATTAGGTATGAATAGACCCAATAGTACATCTTTAAAAACAATTTTATCATACTGCTTTCCTATTGATCGGTAATGGGTCGAATTGTATGCAGTACTTTGGATCTCAAATTGCTATGTATTGCTTACAATACACAAGGAAAATTTTATATTTCCCTTCGTAATATAAGCATAAAATATGTAAATCATTAAACTTGAAATTTACTTCACCATGTTTTATTTTCTGAGAAATTATTCAATCAATGCATCTGGATCAGATGCGTCCATAATCCCAATTGTCTTCTTTTTGCCTTCAGCAGACAATAGAGTCACCTCAATAACCGAGATTCGGGCATGTTCTTAAATATTCGTAGTCATGACAGGTGTTCGAAAAACGTATTGTATGCAATACGCAGGGTCTCAAATGTTGTTTAATGATTTCCATTGCATGAAGATAAAGTTAATAACGAATAACAGGATATCTTATACTTAAACATGTTCCACGAGAACTTTCGTAAAATATTTGCTTTTGATGGACTATGGATTATGTTTCTGGGGCTTTAAATTCATCCTGAATGAATGTTTTTATAAAAATCAGTGAAGAATAATAGAGTACTTCTTCTTCCCGCGATTTATACCTATGTATTATTATATAAAATAATAGAAGTTGGTAACTTCTCTATTCAGGGCTCGAAACTTCCCGAACAGCAGGCTAAGTAGAAATGCGAGTATAGTGGAAATCTTCTATTTAACATTTCTATTTCTAATTTTACCTGCTAGTAGTTTTTTTTTAATTTTTTACGGGGTAATAACAAAGAACAGTTTGAGGTCATAACTGGAAAGAGGCAGCTTAATGATTTAATGCTTATTAACACGAATGGTCCATTATAAAAGGATTTAGTCTAACCTCATCAAAATGCGGCTCTGAAGTTCACCCAACACCCAAGCCTCTTTAAATTCAGTAGCTATGGTCAAATGTTCCCACTTTGACTTAACTTCACTCATCCTTAAACTCATGCCATCAATCGGTTTCACACTGATTCAACCTCACACTCACATCTTCCTTTCGGCATCACCCTCACTCAACCTCACGTTTACATGCCAATCTGTTCTAATGCTTACTGGACCTCACATTCACAGCATCACTTCGAAAATTCACATAACGCTCACTCGCCTTTAAGTCGACAATTGATATCTCAGTCCGACATCATACTTGCTCAACTTCACCTCATAAAAATCCGACATCACGCTAACTTCATTTCAAGGATACTTATACTTAACCTAGTACTCACATAATTATTGGGTTGTGATTGAAATAAGAGAAGGATTAACGAGTAGAAAGAGAGTTAATTTCCCCAATTTAGTTTTTCTTTATTTAAGTAATATAAAAAGAAAAAATGGAATGAAATATTTCAGTTTAGCGTTCCACAATTATGCCCTTTAGGCTTCGTTAACTTTTTTTTTTTTTTTTTTTTTTTTGAACTGGACACTACGCATTACAGAACAAAGCTCTAATACTGAATCCCGCAGCCCAGAGAAGAGAATCAATTCATCCAGTTTTATGAAAGCATTTTAACGACAACGTTTCTTAAAAAATGCCCGGTTTTCAGGAAATATCGCATATTATTTCCTTTACGCTTCTCAATGAGATTTACTGCTCATGGTTGATATCACTCAAGGGAAAGGGTACAAAGTCACTCCAACAATAAATTCATAGTAATTCACATCAATACTACTACAAATAATAATAATAATAATAATAATAATAATAATAATAATAATAATAATAATAATAATAATAATAATAATAATAATAATAATATTATTATTATTATTATTATTATTATTATTATTATTATTATTATTATTATTATTATTATTATTATTATTATTATTATTTGGAAGGTAAAGAATTACTGGTGTTTGTTGGATTCGCAGCTGGTAGATCTTGCATTTTCGTCTCATATAGAATCGGTGCAAAAGTAGGATGGTAACCTCAATCAACAAACCAGCTAACATTTTAAAAAATCCTATCTGGTTCATCACTTTTTTTAATATACGTGATAAAGGTTAAATTTTCCATAAAATTAAAATAATCAAAGTAAAATATATTCACTAGGGAGGACAATGTGATACCAATATCAATAATATAAAAATTATATTTTCTTTATATAGCAGGCAGTGGCGTATTTACGATTTTGTTTCGGGAGGGGCTTTGCTAACTTTCGGGGGGGGGGAGCTTTGCCTGGAAATGTGAAAATTCTACAAGATATTTCATTTACTTTACTATACTAAGTAAGATTTCGGTGGGGGCTTAAGCCCGGAAGCCACCCCCCTAAATACGCCACTGATAGCAGGGATTTCTTTCTCTGTGCTTTCGCATTTCCGCGTGCATTTATTGTCGTTTTAAGTGTAAAAAGGATTAGGGAAAAGAGGGATCCCTATTTACCCTAAAATCTTATCATTTATATGTCATGACTGGACACTGGATGAGATATTGAAGCTAAATAATGCAATACGCAATTGATGAAAGGTAAGACAATGAAAATGTCAAAAATCCGCTCGCTTGTACAATGCGGAGCGTCAGTACCTTCTTTATTTTGTATTTACCTAACCTATATATTTTTTAAAAAAAAAATTGAATTTATTTGAAGATGGAAACAAGAATATATTATAAACATTCAAATACGTAATACGATCAGTAAATGACAGTATCCATAATTCCTCCCACTTGTTTAAATTTTATCCTCGCAATCAATCAGAATGAGAACTACATTTTTTTTATGATGATTACCGGCACCTTTCATTGCGTCAATAAAAGCACTGCCTAGGATTATCCTCAGCCAGTGATATGAATTTCTATAGCGGAAAAATATATAAATAAACAAACAAATATTCAGCTTTGTATATAGACATAAGATATGAAGATGGCAGAATATAATAAGCCACTTTTTGTCCATTTTCTGCTTCTCGCTCCGGTGGTTGGTAATATGAAGGTCTATGTGGTGGAAAAAGTTTATAAAGTCTTAACGTTATTAAAAAAAAAAAATGCTTATTTAGCTGTGTAGATAGACTTATTTTTCGTTTTCACTGGTGTACTGAAAGTATTTTAAATTTAATGCATAAGGTTGCAATTCCCTTGAATGTTCAACTACATATCTTGTGTATGCCATCCTTTATAGAACTTATTTGTTTCATACTTTCATTCTCACTTTTAATTTCTAAATCTTAAAATTTCTACTTTAATACGCAGGGACGCCTGCAGGGCTTTCTTCCAAGGGGTGGCAAAGGATCGATTCCAAGGGAAGGGGCAAAGACTGACACCCAAGCACAGTCACGAATGCACACACATACTGCATTCAAATGCACACGTATATGCGTTCACATAATACATTATACAACATAACATTTATTAAGCATTATCCTCATTAACTACAGTAAACAAACTATAATACAGTAGTATTAAATATAAAATATATTAAATATTATATAGTATGCGAGAAAAGATTAGTATTATTTGACATGTATTTACAAGAACTAACACCCATCGAAATTCCCGGGAGGAAGGGGCAACTGTATATTTGATCCTCTTTGCCGGGAGCTATACCTATGTCTCTATTATAGATCTGTAGAAATAACCAATTATCTTTATGACAATTTTTATAACTGTAAGATTTTGTTCTCGCCACTTTAATGTGTTTTGCATACATTAGAGTATATGCAAATTTTCCTGCATACTACTGATTTTGGTCAAAAAACAACACTACATTTAATTTTTGAGAAGATCCCCTCATTAGGAATATAATATACTGATAGGATGTTCACACCTGCTAGAAAGCTCCGTGGTTTCACGGCATGTGAGTTTGAGATAGCACTTTTGATACACGGAATCTGGGGTTCAATATCAGGTGGAAAGTGTTGAAATTGGAAGCATTATGACAGTAGTAGGGGTCCGCGTTGGCCCGAATGACTCATCCTCACTCTCTTTTATGACCGGGGTTAAAGGTCAATGACCTGGCCCGGGGTCAATGACCTAGGGGTACTTAGGACCACCCCCTCTAAATTTTGACAGGGGTACCTTGGTCCACCCCCTAAATTTTGGCAGGGGTACATAGGACCACCCCCCTTAAATTTCGGAAATTGCCAAATCTAAAAATTTGGTATGGTAGCCTAGGACCATAGTATGTACCTCTATCAGTATTGGGTGTCTATGTCGTTCCCTTTCATGGGTAAAAAATTGCCAAAAATTCAAATTTCGGGGGTTTTTGACCTAATTTAACCCCTTTGATGAGGTATTATTACCCTATATAGTTATATGGGCGTATACAGGAGTCCATTACCTTTCATAACATATGGGTATATTAATGCACCCCTTGAAAAATTTGGGAGGGGTACCATGGCCCACCCCTTAAATTTTGGAAATTGCCCAATTTCAACATTGGGTATTATAGTACAGGACCCTAATATGTATCATGATAAATTTGGGTGGTCCACCTCATTCCCTTCTAGGGGTACAAAATTGCCAAAATATAAACGTAAGCAATACGTTGTACCACGTGTTTGGTTTTCGACCTAATTTATCTCCTTGGATGAGGTCCTATTACCTTATATGATTATATGGTCATGTATAGGGGTCCATTCCCTATCATAAGACATAGGTACATTTGTGCACCCCGGGAGGGGTACCTTGGCCCACCCCTTTAATTTTGGAAATTGCCCAATTTAAACATTTGGTATTATAGTATAGGACACTAATATAGATCACTATAAATTTGGGTGGTCCACCTCGTTCCCTTTTAGGGGTACAAAATTGCCAAAATTTTAGTACAACCACGTGTTTGGTATTTGGTACATTTTTATCCCCCTTTGATGAGGTCCTATTATCTTATATGATTATATGGTCATGTATAGGGGTCCATTACCTTTCATAAGATATGGGTATATTTGTGCACCCCGGGAGGGGTACTTTGGCCCACCCTTAAATTTTGGAAATTGCCCAATTTAAACATTTGGTATTATAGTACCGGATCCTAACATGTATTATGATAAATTTGGATGGTCCACCTCGTTTCCTTCTAGGGGTACAAAATTGTCAAAATATAAACGTAAGCAATACGTTGTACCACGTGTTTGGTCTTTTGGCCCAATTTATCCTCTTGGATGAAGTTCTATTACCTTATATGGTTATATGGTTATGTATAGGGGTCTATTCCCTATCATAAGACATAGGTACATTTGTGCACTCCTTTAAAAATTTGGGAGGGGTACTTTGGCCCACCCCTTAAATTTTAGAAATTGCTCATTTTATATATTTGGTATTATAGTACTGGACCCTAACATGTATTATGATAAATTTGGGTGGTCCACCTCGTTCCCTTTTAGGGGTACAAATTGCCAAAATATAAACGTAAGCAATACGTTGTACCACGTGTTTGGTTTGACCTAAGTTATCCCCTTGGATGAGGTTCTATTACCTTATATGGTTATATGGTTATGTATAGGGGTCTATTCCCTATCATAAGACATAGGTACATTTGTGCACTCCTTTAAAAATTTGGGAGGGGTACTTTGGCCCACCCCTTTAATTTTGGAAATAGCCCCTTTTACATGTTTGGTATTATAGTATAGAACCCTAATATATATTACTATAAATTTGGGTGGTTCACCACGTTTCCTTTGATGGGTACGAAATTGCCAAATTTTAGTACAACCACGTGTTTGGTTTTGGCTCAATTTATCCCCTTGGATGAGGTCCTATTACCTTATATGGTTATATGATCATGTATAGGGGTCCATTCCATATCCCCTTAAATTTTGGAAATTTTCCAATTTAAGCATTCGGTATCATAGTACATGACCTCAACATGTATCATGATAAATTTGGGTGGTCCATCTTGTTCCCTTTCATGGGTAAAAATTACTAAAATATAAACATAAGCAATATGTTGTACCATGCGTTTGGTTTTTGGCCCAATTTCTTCCCTTTGATGGGGTTCTATTACCTTATATGGTTATATGGTCATGTATATGGGTTTATTTCCTATCATAAGACATGGGTACATTGACGCACCCCTTGAAAAATTTGGGAGGGGTATCTTGGCTCATCCACTCGGTTTTAGAAATTGTTTTAATATAAGCATTTGGTATCATAGTACAGGACTTCAATATGTACCACTATAAATTTGGATGGTCCACATCGTTCCCTTTCATGGGTAAAGAACTACCAAAAATCGAATTTCGGAGGTTATTGACACCTATTTAGCACGTTATATGGTTTATTACCTTTATATGTTTATGTTCCCTTTTAAATTTGGGAATTATCAAATAACAAAATTCGGTAAACGTTTTCTAGGACCCATTGGTGTTCCTCTTATGGCCAAATATTCAAAATTTAAATGTTATTGACCGGCTTTATTATTGAATAAGTACAGGATTTATTACTTTTTTCATAAGACACAGGTGTATTTGTGTACCAATCTTAAATTTTGGGAGGGGGTACATTTCTTATTGTCATATCAATAATTGGTAATTGTTCTTTGGGTAAATCATTGTGATCACGTGATCAGTTATTGACCTATGATGGGATTAGGAGTCCAGGACATTGGTACATTGAAACTTTGTAGGATAATTTGAGAATGCGTCATTGGTATTGATTATTACAGCCAAATATAAACGTAAGCAAGACGTTGTACCACGTGATTGACCTTGATGAGGTAGTGTACAGGGATACATAGCTAACCTTATTGAAACTTATGACTCATAGTCTTAATGGAATACATGCTACAACACTGGCAAAGTTATTGTTGATGCAATTTGATTGGCTGATCACTATCTTTCGTGCAATCTGATTGGTTGATCACTATCTTTCGTGCAATCTGATTGGTTGATGAGTTTTAAATCTTTGCTGTATTCAGTTTTTAAGTTTTGTTTTACATTTAAAAATCTTGTTTTCGTTCAACATTTTGCACTCAATGATAAATATGATCAAAACCGTTTATTTGTTAATCGAATAGTTAAAAACCGGATAAAGTTTGACGGTTAACCGTGAAACGTAAAAATTTTTTAGTTTGAAATTTTTTTTTGCTTGAAACATTTTGTTTGAAAATTCTTGCTTTCAAATTTTTTGTTTGAATTTTTTGTTTGAGAATTTTGTTTGAAATTTTTTTTGACAACTTTTGTTTCAAAATTTTTTGTTTAAAATTTTTTTGTTTGAAATTTTTTTCGTTTCAAAATTTTGTTTGAGATTTTTTCGTTTGAAATTTTTGTTTGAAATTTTTTTCGTTTGAAATTTTTTGTTTGCAAATTTTTGTTCGAAAATTTTAAAATTTTTTGTTTAAAATTTTTCGTTTCCAAATTTTTTGTTTGAAATTTTTTTTGTTTCAAAATTTTGTTTGAAATTTTTTTCGCTTCAAAATTTTGTTTGAATTTTTTTTTGGTTTGAAATTTTTTGTTTGAATTTTTTTTCGTTTCAAAATTTTGTTTCAAAGATTTTTGTTTGAAATTTTTGTTTCAAAGTTTGAGTTGACATTTTTAAAAGTTTGTGCACTTATTAGTAAAGAACTGGAACTGTTTAGAACAAAAACCTTTGACAACATTGTGGTGCAATAGTACACGTCAGAACCTGGGGTTGTACTTGAAATGAAAAAACACAATTCATTGAAATGGATCATTTTATTACACTCCACATACATCCATACCAGATAGTGGTTCTGGATATTGTCGATACAATGTATTTTGAACTTCTTGCACTAGTTTGTCTTTAGCATATAATTTTAATTCCAGTTGAAGTCTTTTAAGGTCTATTGCAATATCAATTGATGGAAACTCAATGTCCATTTGATCACAAATAAACTGTTTATCAATACAGTTATGCACCCACGAACGATGTTGACAACCATCACAATATCTAGATACATGTTGTACAATATGCATAACACATTTTTCAAAATAGTACTTTTTCAGGAATATACTAGTTTTGTTGCACACTTCCACTGCATGTTTCACACACGGAAATACGCTGATGAATTTGTTCCATTCCGTTTGTGTTAGATACACCATGTTGCGAGGGACATGGAATGTTCTCTTTTTACGTAACAGCACCATCTTCTCTTCGAGGACTGTACGCAGCACCACTTCATGATTTGAGCCTAATGATTTGACTATGGTCACATTTAGCTCATCATGAAAATAATCGTTCATTTGGTCGATTCGTGAACATAATATTTGCCATTCTTCACAGGTCAGTTGTACACCAAATTGTTCTGCTTTGCCCAATCGAATCACAGGTTCAAATGTTCTAGCACTGATACCAATCATCACATGTTTTGTTTGAAATATATTTATTGGATAATAGCTTGCGAAGATGAACTCTTTATCGTTAGAAGTACACATCTTTCCTCCTGAAAAGCACTTGCTCAAATGATTTCGTGGGATGACACTGTATTTGCTGGTTTATAGTTATTGCTGACGTCATTGGTAAGGAATGTGCTGACGTTTGAATTCATGATTTCATCACAGTTGCTGACGTCATGCCGACCAATCAAATTCATACAACTACAGCTGACGTCATTGGAAAGAAATGTGCTGATTCATGATTTCATCACAATTGCTGACGAATCTGGCTGTGTACTAAATTCAAGTTGATGACTTCGACCCAAGAATCCTTTGTAACATAAAGATACAGATCCAGTATTTTAGAAACGCAGCAGTTCTTCTTGTTTTGATGGTTCCATGGGTAAATATCTTGCTGGTAAAATTATATTCTTATCATTTTCAAGCTTCACTACGATTCTTAATACAAACTTTGTAGGGATCATTTGGCTAGCTAAGATTCTATAAGGTACATTCTGTTGTAAATCAGTAATCTTGGTAAATGATTTCATCACATCACGTGTGTTTAGAAACTGCAGACAAGTAGCCATGATGACGTTATCATGAATACTAACTCGAACGATACTTATATATGATGCAAAACTGATGACGTTGCATTATCATGTTCTGACGTGTACTATTGCACCACAACGTTGCCAGATGTTTTTGTTCTAAACAGTTCCGGCTAGTGCATACCTGTATTGATAAACAGTTTATTTGTGATCAAATGGACATTGAGTTTCCATCAATTGATATTGCAATAGATCTTAAAAGCCTTCAACTGGAATTAAAATTATACGCTAAAGACAAACTAGTGCAAGAAGTTCAAAATACATTGTATCGACAATATCCAGAACCACTATCTGGTATGGATGTATGTGGAGTGTAATAAAATGATCCATTTCAATGAATTGTGTTTTTTCATTTCAAGTACAACCCCAGGTTCTGACGTGTACTATTGCACCACAATGTTGTCAAAGGTTTTTGTTCTAAACAGTTCCAGTTCTTTACTAATAAGTGCACAAACTTTTAAAAATGTCAACTCAAACTTTGAAACAAAAATTTCAAACAAAAATCTTTGAAACAAAATTTTGAAACGAAAAAAAATTCAAACAAAAAATTTCAAACCAAAAAAAAATTCAAACAAAATTTTGAAGCGAAAAAAATTTCAAACAAAATTTTGAAACAAAAAATTTCAAACAAAAAATTTGGAAACGAAAAATTTTAAACAAAAAATTTTAAAATTTTCGAACAAAAATTTGCAAACAAAAAATTTCAAACGAAAAAAATTTCAAACAAAAATTTCAAACGAAAAAATCTCAAACAAAATTTTGAAACGAAAAAAATTTCAAACAAAAAAATTTTAAACAAAAAATTTTGAAACAAAAGTTGTCAAAAAAAATTTCAAACAAAATTCTCAAACAAAAAATTCAAACAAAAAATTTGAAAGCAAGAATTTTCAAACAAAATGTTTCAAGCAAAAAAAAATTTCAAACTAAAAAATTTTTACGTTTCACGGTTAACCGTCAAACTTTATCCGGTTTTTAACTATTCGATTAACAAATAAACGGTTTTGATCATATTTATCATTGAGTGCAAAATGTTGAACGAAAACAAGATTTTTAAATGTAAAACAAAACTTAAAAACTGAATACAGCAAAGATTTAAAACTCATCAACCAATCAGATTGCACGAAAGATAGTGATCAACCAATCAGATTGCACGAAAGATAGTGATCAGCCAATCAAATTGCATCAACAATAACTTTGCCAGTGTTGTAGCATGTATTCCATTAAGACTATGAGTCATAAGTTTCAATAAGGTTAGCTATGTATCCCTGTACACTACCTCATCAAGGTCAATCACGTGGTACAACGTCTTGCTTACGTTTATATTTGGCTGTAATAATCAATACCAATGACGCATTCTCAAATTATCCTACAAAGTTTCAATGTACCAATGTCCTGGACTCCTAATCCCATCATAGGTCAATAACTGATCACGTGATCACAATGATTTACCCAAAGAACAATTACCAATTATTGATATGACAATAAGAAATGTACCCCCTCCCAAAATTTAAGATTGGTACACAAATACACCTGTGTCTTATGAAAAAAGTAATAAATCCTGTACTTATTCAATAATAAAGCCGGTCAATAACATTTAAATTTTGAATATTTGGCCATAAGAGGAACACCAATGGGTCCTAGAAAACGTTTACCGAATTTTGTTATTTGATAATTCCCAAATTTAAAAGGGAACATAAACATATAAAGGTAATAAACCATATAACGTGCTAAATAGGTGTCAATAACCTCCGAAATTCGATTTTTGGTAGTTCTTTACCCATGAAAGGGAACGATGTGGACCATCCAAATTTATAGTGGTACATATTGAAGTCCTGTACTATGATACCAAATGCTTATATTAAAACAATTTCTAAAACCGAGTGGATGAGCCAAGATACCCCTCCCAAATTTTTCAAGGGGTGCGTCAATGTACCCATGTCTTATGATAGGAAATAAACCCATATACATGACCATATAACCATATAAGGTAATAGAACCCCATCAAAGGGAAGAAATTGGGCCAAAAACCAAACGCATGGTACAACATATTGCTTATGTTTATATTTTAGTAATTTTTACCCATGAAAGGGAACAAGATGGACCACCCAAATTTATCATGATACATGTTGAGGTCATGTACTATGATACCGAATGCTTAAATTGGAAAATTTCCAAAATTTAAGGGGATATGGAATGGACCCCTATACATGATCATATAACCATATAAGGTAATAGGACCTCATCCAAGGGGATAAATTGAGCCAAAACCAAACACGTGGTTGTACTAAAATTTGGCAATTTCGTACCCATCAAAGGAAACGTGGTGAACCACCCAAATTTATAGTAATATATATTAGGGTTCTATACTATAATACCAAACATGTAAAAGGGGCTATTTCCAAAATTAAAGGGGTGGGCCAAAGTACCCCTCCCAAATTTTTAAAGGAGTGCACAAATGTACCTATGTCTTATGATAGGGAATAGACCCCTATACATAACCATATAACCATATAAGGTAATAGAACCTCATCCAAGGGGATAACTTAGGTCAAACCAAACACGTGGTACAACGTATTGCTTACGTTTATATTTTGGCAATTTGTACCCCTAAAAGGGAACGAGGTGGACCACCCAAATTTATCATAATACATGTTAGGGTCCAGTACTATAATACCAAATATATAAAATGAGCAATTTCTACAATTTAAGGGGTGGGCCAAAGTACCCCTCCCAAATTTTTAAAGGAGTGCACAAATGTACCTATGTCTTATGATAGGGAATAGACCCCTATACATAACCATATAACCATATAAGGTAATAGAACCTCATCCAAGAGGATAAATTGGGTCAAAAGACCAAACACGTGGTACAACGTATTGCTTACGTTTATATTTTGACAATTTTGTACCCCTAGAAGGAAACGAGGTGGACCATCCAAATTTATCATAATACATGTTAGGATCCGGTACTATAATACCAAATGTTTAAATTGGGCAATTTCCAAAATTTAAGGGTGGGCCAAAGTACCCCTCCCGGGGTGCACAAATATACCCATATCTTATGAAAGGTAATGGACCCCTATACATGACCATATAATCATATAAGATAATAGGACCTCATCAAAGGGGGATAAAAATGTACCAAATACCAAACACGTGGTTGTACTAAAATTTTGGCAATTTTGTACCCCTAAAAGGGAACGAGGTGGACCACCCAAATTTATAGTGATCTATATTAGTGTCCTATACTATAATACCAAATGTTTAAATTGGGCAATTTCCAAAATTAAAGGGGTGGGCCAAGGTACCCCTCCCGGGGTGCACAAATGTACCTATGTCTTATGATAGGGAATGGACCCCTATACATGACCATATAATCATATAAGGTAATAGGACCTCATCCAAGGAGATAAATTAGGTCGAAAACCAAACACGTGGTACAACGTATTGCTTACGTTTATATTTTGGCAATTTTGTACCCCTAGAAGGGAATGAGGTGGACCACCCAAATTTATCATGATACATATTAGGGTCCTGTACTATAATACCAAATGTTTAAATTGGGCAATTTCCAAAATTAAAGGGGTGGGCCAAGGTACCCCTCCCGGGGTGCACAAATGTACCTATGTCTTATGATAGGGAATGGACCCCTATACATGACCATATAATCATATAAGGTAATAGGACCTCATCCAAGGAGATAAATTAGGTCGAAAACCAAACACGTGGTACAACGTATTGCTTACTTTTATATTTTGGCAATTTTGTACCCCTAGAAGGGAATGAGGTGGACCACCCAAATTTATCATGATACATATTAGGGTCCTGTACTATAATACCCAATGTTGAAATTGGGCAATTTCCAAAATTTAAGGGGTGGGCCATGGTACCCCTCCCAAATTTTTCAAGGGGTGCATTAATATACCCATATGTTATGAAAGGTAATGGACCCCTGTATACGCCCATATAACTATATAGGGTAATAATACCTCATCAAAGGGGTTAAATTAGGTCAAAAACCCCCGAAATTTGAATTTTTGGCAATTTTTTACCCATGAAAGGGAACGACATAGACACCCAATACTGATAGAGGTACATACTATGGTCCTAGGCTACCATACCAAATTTTTAGATTTGGCAATTTCCGAAATTTAAGGGGGGTGGTCCTATGTACCCCTGCCAAAATTTAGGGGGTGGACCAAGGTACCCCTGTCAAAATTTAGAGGGGGTGGTCCTAAGTACCCCTAGGTCATTGACCCCGGGCCAGGTCATTGACCTTTAACCCCGGTCATAAAAGAGAGTGAGGATGAGTCATTCGGGCCAACGCGGACCCCTACTACTATGACGGTTCGGATTCCACCTTAAAATTTAAGTCCATGTCTCATATAGCCTTGGGAGTCCGCGTTGGCTCAGTGGTATTTACCCCTGGTGCATGGGGTCCTTGGTTCGATTCCCGCTCGCCCCAAGTGAACTTTATGGTGGACAAACACCGTGTGCGTGGGTTTTCTCGGGGTTCTCCCGTTTCCTCCCACTTTCTTCATTCCACCATTTCATTCATTTCTCATCATCATCGTCTCCTTTAGCCTAGCTGACATTTATTTTTTTCAACAATATAATAGGCGGAATTTCCCTAAGCTGCAGCTACTTTTCTCTCGTCGTTCCCTGCAATTAACTTTACGGACTGAAGATGTTTACAATCCAACTAAAAAAAAAAAAAATCCTTAAAACTTAAGATAATGTGTTATAAAAATGTTTTACAGAAAAACAATATGCAAACTGTTTAAATCAGTGACACAATCTACATTCAATATTCTTCGCGGGTTTAGCAATATTTATTTACATGGCAGTATTTGCCAAAATTACGTTTGTCAGTTTAATCTGATGAAAAGTTGATTTTTCTCCTTGTGTCGTGTATAATTGTCAGGACCAAATGTACATATTTCTGAGACCTGGACCAAGCACAATTCTGTGCCCATAACCTCTCAAAAATATTATAATTCTTGTTACTTCATTTAATGTCTCTCTGAAGAAAAAGTCACTCATCTTTCCTGTGCTTGTACATGTAGAATTACTCAAAGCCATCTTCTTGTTTTTTTTATGTTGGAGAGTGTCCGAGTTTCCACCAGGTACAGTCACTCACATAAGAACCTGGACCCCTGACTGTTATAATTCCATTACTTGGGGTCCAGGTACTTATGTGGGTGACTGTACAATGGAAAAAGTAGTGTTGCAAATTTCGCTCGCTATCAAGTCGGACAGGGTATTGTGATAACTTGCTCAAAACTGTTACATGCTACACCTTATTCTTCATTAACATTATCCCAGCCACTTCATTACTTTTCGAATAAGCTTATATTGATAGCAGAAATGGAATGGAATTAAAATATGGGACATTTGCCTGTCCCGACTAAATTTATTGGGACGCGGGATTCTCGGGCCCAAAATCGGAACTGTCCCGTTTTTTACGGGACGTATGGCAGGCTTAATACTAACCAGTCACTGCCTTGTTCTTATTTTATTAACATCAATTCTGCCAGTCACTACCTGTTGCCTTGTATACGCTCTTTTATCAAATGCTTTTGCGTCTAATGCTCTACTTGCCACCGAAACGCCTCTTTTGTGTGTCTTTGCATGCCAACTCTATTCTGCTTTTGTCAGTGGTACAGTTCCCGATTTTCATCAAAGATTCTTCAAAATGTTTACGAATATCAAATGAACAAAAGTGAAGTGTAATCACTTGCAACAAGTAAAGAAACTTTAAACGAATATATCAATTTATTTCAAGATTGGAAACTACACAAAACTTATGCCAAGTCTATAGGAGAATTGATAATAATTTGCAGTAACTGGGTACCTAAGAAAATGTTAAACCGAATAAGTCAATTGAACAAAATGGCATTCTTTAAATTGCCAACTATGTATTTTAATTTGCCAACTTGTCAAGAGATTAGAAACTTTGGGGGGGAGGCTCCCCCTTTACCCCCTTCCTTAACGACGCCCCTGCATAGCCCCCTCAGTATTCATTTCTCCATCTCTTCCCTATTAAAGCAGGCTGGCTACAAGCCTGGTTTGAAAGCCGCAAATACTATAAGCTTCAAGTTGGCCCGGACACTTTCACAATTTCACAATCTGACTATGTGAAGCGTTCCTGTTGAAACCTGTTCGAATTTTTACATTACTGCTAGGTAAATAACGCCGTTATTAACGTTTCAAATGTCTCGGCCATCTTGACATCAAGTTGGCCGGGACATAATCTTAAAATTTTAAAATTTAATAATCTGACGACATCAATCGTGTCTGCTACGTTCCTGCTGAAAACTGCCCGAACATGAAAGTTGTTCCTAAATAAATAACGCCGTTATTAACATTTCAAATGTACCGGCCATTTTGACGTGGAGTTGGCCGGGATATAATCTTAAAATTTCCTATTTTGACTACAAGAATCGCTCCTGCTACGTCCATGCTGAAAACTGCACAAACATAAAATTACTGCTAAATTTTTAACGCTGTTATTAATGTTATAAACGTTTCGTCCAACTCGATGTGAAGTTGCCCGGAACATAATCTTTAGCTTTTAAAGTTTTGTGCTGTTAATGTGTGAATCGTTTGAATTGGAATATTTGGTGTTGATAGGAATAGCACTTTTCAGGAGAACAGAATTCATGGTCATTATAATAATAATAATAACAACAAAAGTTTTCCACTATGGATTTCTTTCCTTATAGGTTTATTATCATTTTCTTCTTCTTTTTCTAAAATTTTAAATTGTGGGTTAACCTTATCTTTCAACACGAGTCAATTTCAAGTGTAGAAATGAAGTACTAACGTTAGGATTTGTAGTACTAAGAAAAAGTAAAGAAGTACTGACCATGATATTACCTGTATAAGTGATTGCTGTAATATGCGATGAATCTGATTATTGGATCTGTTTCAGTAAATAGCAAAAATCTTAATGTCTTAATTTCCCATATTATAACTGTGTCCATACCCCTACTTTACCGGTCTCTATTGTCATTAATTGTTAGTTTGATTTGAGCGTTTTTTTACATTTTTGTATTTTTTAAAAGGTATAAAAAGCCTTTTATTTCTGTGGGTATCAGATAAACAAAGAAAAATTCGATATAAAACAAATTATTAGGAAGAGGGCGCTTTTAAACTAAATCCTTCGTAGGAAGAGTGATTAGATTGGACACATCTTGCGAAGAAACTGTCTCCTTCATAACGCCATAGAGGGAAAGGTGGAAGGAATGAGAGCAGTAGGAAGAAGAAGATTGCAATTGGTCGATGATTTGAGAAACGGAAGAAACTCTTGGGCGTTGAAAGAGCAAGCTGAAGATCAAGAAATGTGGAGTAAACATTTGAAGACCCGAACCTGAGGACACACACACACACACACATCAAAAACCACGCACAGAGAAACACACAACTCCTATTAGTCTCAGGACCTGTCGACAGGCTAAATATTTAATAATAATAATAATAATAATAATAATAATAATAATAATAATAATAATAATAATAATAATAATAATAATAATAATGATGAAACAAAATTTTTTTTTTTCATTTTTATATAGCCTACCTTAAAATACAGTATATGAACAAAAAGATTTCATGAACCTTACATTTCACGTATTTTAATGGCGTCTTTCCTGATATACCAACCAATGTAACCCAGATTGCTTTTTCAACATCTTTTCATGTACGACGAAATGTAGGAGTGTTGAGAACACAACACAATAGAAATTATTAGACTTCCAAAATATGCTATACATAAGTATATAAAGTGTTCTAGAACTGTTATGTCCGTCCGTCTGTCAACAGACATCGGAGCAGAAACGGTGAAAGGTATCAACTATCGCTTTTCGGGAGTCGATTCATCGTAAAAAAAAAAAAAAAAAAAAAAAAAAAAAAAAAAAGTTCCATCTACTCCGACAAACTGGAACTGGTAGAAATCGAATATCTCCGGTTTTAAGATGCACCGCTACAAATCAAACCGGTAACAGCTGCGAAAAGGTCATTTTAGGAATAACTTTAATGTTTACAGACAATCTATCACCTCCATCTCTATCTCTTTACGAAAATCGGAAGTGGATAGAAGTTCATAACTACTTCCGGTTTCAATATTGATTTTCATAGAGCTAAAACGTTAAGAGATATGAAGATGCGGTTTTCTGAAATAGATTCAGCGTACCAAGAAAATGTTTTGTCTCCTTCTTAAAGTGTCTCGGAAGAAATCAGCCATTTCCGATTTCAACATTAGTTGGCACAAATAAAAAGGGTAGAAGATAAGGACAAGAGCTTTCCAGAAATCGATTAAAAGTCTCAGGAAGATACACCATCTTTACGCTTATATCTCTACTAAATCTGGAAGTGGCAGATGCCCTTTAGTACTAGGCTAGTCGACAAAGCGTTACCCCCCATAGTGAACGCGGCCTAAGTGGCTATACGGTAATTTTAGTTTCACCAAAGTTGTAAATCATACTATGAGCCAGTCAGGGTTTCCAGGTCTTTTCTTTTCATTTCCCGCGCCAGAAGTGGTAGACCTGGATTCGATTCTAGGCAGGAGGTTATGTGGTTAGGGTCCCACGTTTAGCTGTAGTTCACGTCTGATGTAGCCTCGCTGATATAGTCGAAAGAGACGAAGCAAGAGGCATTTTTTTTTAAAGATATCCTCTGTATCGAAAACAAATATTAGACCACAATCAATAAATTCCATTTACACTACTTTATACTTTACTAGCTATGCACGTGCCTTTGGAGAATGTGGTTCCGGATTCGAATCCTGTGGGAAATAATTGAAAAGTTTCAGCGCATAAAGGTAGTTTAGATTCCACCTTAAACTGTAGGTTTACATCTTGTATAGCTTCGGTGCTGAAAGGACCGCTGAATTCCAAGCCACCAAGTATAAAATTTACATCATGATATTTTTAACCAATTCTCTGGTTTAATCTTTTAATTTTTTTTTCCTTTCATGATTTTGGCTTCTTCTGAAATTCCTACTCTCTACCAATTTTAGCACCTTATTTTCAGTTTCAGAACAAAGTTGATAAAACACGAGCAGTTACAGTTAAAATAAATAAATAAAATAAAATAAACATATCTTTCCCAGGAATATTTCTAAGCTGCATGGAAAAAACTAAGTTTCGAAATAATTTGGCAACGTAGTTTTTCGGTCATTTCAAAGACTGGAAAGAGAATAAGATGTATTGAATCCCAATTTAAAATTATGGTCTTTGCTGTTTAAAACATTTTCGATATACCTAAGTACCAAACTATTAGAGATGGCATTTTCCGCCTTTCTACTGTGCACACATCTATGGCTTAGACCATCTAAGGGCAATTGTTCCATCATCCACCCCATAAAATAACGCATAGGCGACCCTGGCCCTTTCGGACTGTTGCGCCTTAAGGTTTGGTATATATTAGGTATATTGGAAGTTGGCACAACTTTAACAAAGTATTTATTATTATTATTATTATTATTATTATTATTATTATTATTATTATTATTATTATTATTATTATTATTATTATTATTATTATTATTATTATTATTATTACTATTCATAGTGAACATCAATTTGGCTCGATGTAGCTCTACTTAACAGTATTAAATGAAATCATAAAATAAGAATATTCTTACCTTCTTCATTCTGAGAATTCCGTTCCATTCCCTCCCAGTCTGGAACAAATATCGCAGCCACTTCTCTCCACATTTTTATTTTTAAGTCACGATTCATGTAGTTCGGATCTCTTAAATCATATAGGCATGGCCTATTTTGTATTTCGATTATAAACGCCTCTGTGTTAAACACACTAACCATGACTGGATATGTACACAGGACACGTTTTCAAACACAACTGAAAATTTCTCTTTGTGATTACACTTGTGGTTATCTGTTTGGGGGTGGAGTTCGAGCTTTTGAGATAGAGGCTCAAATTCAAGTTATTTCGTTGTTTCATCTTTTGCCTAAAGCCAAATATTTTGCTTATAGATTACCATGGCACCAGCAAACTGTCAATCAAGTGTATCACGAGAAATCACCCTATTGTGTTACATAGATTTTTCTGTGATTAGCTAATTTTTCGGAATTTCCTTCTATTTTTGTGAATTTTCTTTTGTTATACACACACATACATTATAATAGCAGAGTTCCATTCTCTGCACAAAGCGTCTTCCAAGCAGCTGTTTCTTGCTACAATCCCCTTGCCTGGCAACACGTCTTTCCTTTCTGTCATTCCTTTTGAAATCTTTTAAACAGCAGGCGGTCTATTGTTCCGACCCGCACCAAATACGCTCGAGCCGGCGTTTTCTCAGCAATTTTATTGCTTTCGCGTTCATGTTTAGCCGCTCAGATTTAAATACATGGTCAGCGTATTTCAAACTTACGCATGAGCAATAAATGCGCTTTGCGATCGCTACAAATAGCCGGGGTCTTAGTCTTATGCCGTTTAGGTCTTGTGCCGCGTCCCCTAGTCGGCTAGCACAGTCGAAAGTAATGAATGTTGTTTGCGAAGCAAAACCACAACCATAATCATAACCAGGGGTGGACTGGCTATGTAAAAAGGGCGCGGTCACGTACTCTGGAAGGGCGCCGTCCATCCGAGGCTTTTGCTTGTATGGAATACCCCTCCTAATAAAAGGGAGAGCCGGGGGCTTCCCCCGGTAGTACACAAAAAACAAAAGATTAAGTAGCTATTGCAGTTAATCGCGATAGAATTATACAAATTCAATATTTTCATAAACAAAGAGACTTTGAGTACTAAATATATTAGGCCTATATAAATCTGCACACTTTAACTGGGACTACAAAAACCACACTAATTGTTTAAATTTTTCGGCTACATTTGTTAACAGCCTAATTATAACTGAAGATTTGAGTTAAGTTGGGGCTTATGCTATTTTTCATACTTTTGTCCTTTTAAAGCTATATTCATCATAACATTAACTTATTTTTCATCTATTTTTAAAACCGTTGATAAAAAATACACATGAAACATTTACTACAAATTAACAAAAGTAAATTTAGAATTATATAGCTACCTAGCAAAAAAAAAAAAAAAAAAAAAAAAAATCAAAAACAAAATGGAAAATGAAAGTAGTCACTGCTTTATGCTTGAAGGAGCCTTCGCATCTCCTTGCTTTTCTCACACATTTTGTCAATAATAAGATTGTTGTCTATTTTGGTCAGAATGTCTCTTTCTGAGTTCATCAAGAACAATCAGGATGCGAATTACCGGGGGGATGAGGGGGGCTTTCCCCCTCAATCACATTTTTCCCCCCAAAGAAGTCAGCTGAAGTATCCCCACCGGGGATGCTCGCTTTCCCCCCAAACTATGCTCAGTATAACTCCAAATTTCTTCGGTATGATCGATGTAAACCATTCAGTTCTGGCTATTTCTACTTACCACCTAATTACCCACTATTTTCACCGTTGTTTAGTTGAACTATATTATTATGACTACGGTTGTTACTTGCAACTGTACCTTCGTACCCTTCAGTTCGTCATCGTTCGTGAATTTGAATGTACTAATTGCGTATAACAAAGCCACATATGGATTTATAAATGTTCCTAGCGGTTGGCCAAGAAGAAGTAAACAAATAGCTTCTTCCACCATACTTGGCGAAGTTCGGACATATCATATTCATCCTCTACATTTGTATCGATTATCATCTTATTTTAATTTTTGTTATAACATGTTATTTCATTTTCCAGTGTACTCTTTGTTAGCACATGGTCTTCATTTCCTAGTAGTTTGTTGTGTATGCAACTCAAAAGTTGCATTTAATTTGTGATAATTAGCATAGTAATCACTGTCTTTTGCAGTTTACGGAAATGAACTTTTAAAACTGTACTCAAAATCTGAGAAATAGGTATTCTCTCTTAAGTATATGTTAACGTACACGCTGGGGATACGCTCGTAGTAAGCAGACATGTTAGTGAAGGTGATTTTTAGGTGAATAAGCGCATAATTGAAGATTTGTTTCAGTATTTGTTAATACGGCTGGTTCTCCGTGTTATTGTCCGTGTCTGTATAAGCATTTCAGCTGGAGCGGTTTTTTAAAAAGTTAACCTTTCATTTTTCCATCTTTCTTTTCGCTGTACAGTTTGCTGTCCACGCTAATAATGTTGTCTGAAAAACTTTATTTGAATAACGTAGCTTATAATGTATCACTCATCTGCAACCTAACAGTAAAGTAATTGTAAGTGTTGACTTCCTGAGCCCCATCACGGAATCGATATTTGGAGGGGAAAAAGTCGTGAAGAGCGCAGCTTTAGCGGGGAGTAGAAGCACAAGCTCGAAATTTGAATTCAGAGATTTTAAATATTTAGCCTTCGATTTGACCTTGATGTCAGAAATCGGGACCAGCAACAATCCATTTCTTGTTTGATA
This sequence comes from Thermobia domestica, assembly GCF_964235325.1. NCBI lineage: Eukaryota > Metazoa > Arthropoda > Insecta > Zygentoma > Lepismatidae > Thermobia > Thermobia domestica. The sequence continues at coordinate 197,899,536 of NC_137468.1, forward strand.
GGCTAATACTGTAGAATCACATCGAAGGCGCACTTAAAGCAAGAATTGCACTTCACTCCATCACACTTTATAGACCTGAGATCCACAGGATCGTCAGTCGGCCCCAAATATTCCTCCTCATCCTCCATGAAATCTTCAGAAAACTTGTCCTCTTCAATCAAATCTTCAATCGCACGAACCTCAACAGCTTCTTGATTCTTTTCTTGGTTCTCATAAGAGGATTTTGAAAACTCTTCCCTCATTGATGAAAACGAAAGATCTTCCTTAAGTTTTCCCTCTTCACAATCAGGAATTAAATCAGTGATTCTTTTCAGTGACAACGAAGCCAGACTTAAACTGTTGAACTTCTTAGGATCAAAACACTCTAAATCTAAGTATAAGCTTTGATTTTCAGCAAATCGTCCCTGCATGCTGTTAGAAATTTGGTCTTTAACACAGTTGAAAACGGTTACTTCAAATCTGTATTTACTGTCTTCAATTACTTCATCAGAAGCTGATTCCCCTGCCATTTTCTTTTTTTTTCTACATCTTACCTCAGGCAATTCTGTTTCTATAATAACTGGTTCTAGACTAGGAACATCTTTAATGAGTCCTTCAATACTATTTGACATTTCTGTTGCAAAGTGTTCTGCTGCTTTGTAGACTTTGTCAAACTGGTCCCTAGCTTCTTTCAACTTATTTTGAGTTAAGGATATCAGGCGCTATGCTTGGACATAGTCTAAGTTTTTTGTTTGCAAGTATGCTGAGGTATGCTGCTGCAAGTAAGATGTGGTATGCTGAAAAATCAATAAAAATATCATAGCCACAATGATAGTCTCAAAGGAGCACAACTTTTGAATGAGAGACATTGCATCATGTCTGACTTTGGAATTGAATTCTTGCGAGTTGCCAATCACACTTAAAGCTGCTACGAGTTCCACATATACTGGTTTTGATTTTCTTGGTCTGATATCCTTTGAGTCGGGTGACCAGTAATGAAAGTGTCCAAATATTTTTACAGCAGCGTTGCTTTTACTTCTCCATCGAGTTATCCCAATAGCCTCAAGACGGACGCTTGGGTTTTGTTCCAAGTACACCTCAAGTCGTTTCTGCGATTCTTTCAAAAATACCTGAATTTCCTGGAGAAGCCCAAAGAAAGATATACAAACACCCAAACTCTGGACGATGTCAGTTATCACCAAGTTCAACACATGTGAATAGCACCATATGTGATTGTGTTTCGGATTGACCTCTTTCAGCTTTGCTGTCACACCTTTATATAGTCCGCTCATATTTGACGCTCCATCAAAAGCGTCTGCCACACATTTTTCGATAGGTATTTTTAATTCAGCCAAGGACTGTTTGAGGGTTTGTAGGAGGTTCTCTCCTGTTGTTGAGATCACATGTTTGAGGGCAATTACTCTTTCCTGAACAAATCCATTGTACACATCCGAAGCACCATGGAGCACTGGTCATATGAAGAGACATCTAGGGTCGTGTCCATCATGACAGAAAAAACTCCAGCTTGGTTAACTTCTTTGGAAATTGCTGTTTTGATTTCAAGTGTATATTCTGTATACATTATGTATTTGGGCATTATATAATTTTGTATATGTATACTTTTTCAATGTGCATATATACGTAAAATAGTACTGTATACTACTATATTATAAATGCCATTGCATGTTTGTATGTATGTATGAGTATGTTCCACATCTCCTCCTAGACGGTTCAACCGATTTTGAGCAAACTTGGCATAAATATTCTTTGGTACCAGGTAATCAACACTGTCTTGGTTAGCAACCCCCAACTCTCCCCTTTGCAGAGGGGGAGGGGTGGAAACTTGAACCCAATGCTATTTAAATGGGGTTATAACAGTAGGAATGGTTTTAATGGTATAACGTAAGAACGAGAAAAATAATTTTAACGAAATTTTGGAAACATATAGGTTATAGTGTGACATAAATCAGCCTTGGTATATAACGCCACTAGCGCCCCTAACGGCGAGAGTGGGAGGGAGAGACATGTAAAAATGATCCAAAATGACCGAGATTAGAGTCAAATCAATATATTTCGAAGTCACTGAGATCATTAGGTACCACCAAAACCTAAAACAGAAAGAGCAAGGCCGTAGGCCGAGTAAGGATGGGAACTGGGGGCGGAGCAGTGGGGGCGGGAGGGTTGATATATAAAAATCATCCAAAATGACCGATATTAGAGTCAAATCTATAAATTTCGGGGTCCCTAAGATCACTATAATGACATTCCCAAAGCCAAAGACAGAAAGAACGAGGCCGCAGGCTGAGCAAATACTGGGATTTGGGGAGGAGTGTGGGGTTGGTAAGGGCGATATGTAAAAATCGTCCAAAATGACCGATATTAGAGTCAAATCTATATATGTTTAGGGGTAAATCTAATATCATTAATAGCATTCCCACGCCGAAAACAAGAAGAGCGAGGCCGCAAGCCGAGCAAATACCAGGGTCTGGGGTGGGGCCCTAGCTGGCCAAAGGCTAGCGAATTTATAAAATAATTATGTAGCTTTGTTTTTTTTTTGTTTTTTTTTTTTTAATGTGTTCAGAGGAAACTGTGCGCCTTCCCGAGGCTAAGACGGGTCTTAGTCTCTCCCGAGGAGGGCGCAAAGGCACTGATGTGAGGAGGGCGCAGCGGCCATCGGGCCGGTACTTGATTATGGCCAGTCCACCCCTGATCATAACCCCCTCGATTAGTCGGTATAATCTTAATCTATTGACTACTTCAAAGTCTAGCATATCATGAAAGTTATAGCCCTAATTGTTGAATAGATTAAAACATGTCACAACCAAAATCAACATATTTTGTATATAGTGGTTTGCAACATTAACTTTTTTTCTATATGTTGTATCTTAAATGCACATTGTACTCGTGTGACCTCTGTATACTGTATCTCCATTATTTTTGTCCTTCGTGAAAATTCAGCTGTGTGAAGACTCCTGTGATCTATAGTTCGCAAACGAAGAAAGGGTAATCGCAGCAGGCTCTTTCAGAATGAAAGAGAACTCCTCCCCTTTCATCAAGACGCTGTTCTATATATGTCTGTAGTTAAAAGCATGAATGACTAATTCATGCGACATGCTTAGTAAGGTCACTGATCGGCGGGAAATAGTTGTTGTACCATTTAGTCAACTGTTTCCTTGCCGCCCTTTTGTTCGAAATGAGCAGGTGTATTCACAGCAGATAACATTTGCTTTCAATATCTGTTACCTTGTATCCTAAAGCACTTTAAAGATGCGATTTTTTTTTTTTTTTTGTCTGGCACATAAAAATAAGCTTTACGAAGCATGCTATCATTTCTTATCACCTCCTGTTGAATTTGTCACCATCTGTGTGATCAACAGTCCTGATGCTGATTTATTCATTACTCTCAGGAGCTATGTGCATGATTCCCAAGTAATGATGGCAACTTGATATAAAGTTATCTTCATCAGAAAATATTAGTATGTATGAAAATATAAAAGAAATATCTTCACTTTATCTTATCACCCCGGTTAGTTTTCGTGGGATAAAATCAGTCAGTAAACATGAATGATTAACGCTTTGTGTATACCAGAAAATTTTCTAATATTTCAAGTTGGGAAGTAAAAATATACAGTGTTTCTCTCTCTCTCTCTCTCTCTCTCTGTGTGTGTGTGTGTGTGTGAAAAGTGCAGGAAACATACATCGAGTTCGTAGCGAACAAATATCCCATTCCAATAATTAAAATGTTACAAGAAATTGAAAAGAAACCTTTGTGAATTTATCATTCTCAGAAACAGAAATTTCCACTACTTTTTCACATGTAGGCCTGCCTATGTAATGAAATAACTACAGAAAAGTTCCTTATGAAGATTATTTTTGTAACAGAAAATAATCTTCATAATTTTCAGAAAATGATTTTATTGTGTTTAACACTCGCAAGTCATAATTTCAATATTGGAATTTTGTATAATCAACATCTTAGAGCAGATATTTGTGTTGTCAAACTACCATTATTATGTATGAAAATATATTAGAAATAATGACGATTCGATAGAACAAGTATATATATATATATATATATATATATATATATATATATATATATATATATATATATATATATATATATATATATATATATATATATATATATATTATTTTGTAAATTAAAATGAAATTATTTGCTTTTAGAACGCAGCGCTAATAGTGCTGCTTTTTATGTTTCTCTTATTATTTTATTGGAAGAACAACTACACAAATCAGCTTCCTTATTAGTTATATTTCACTTTCTCTTCTGAATGAATATATGAATAAATATATGTTTATTCCAGAAAATTGTCAGTATTTGCTTTCATGAGTTACTTAAACTCGAATTTTGGGTAGTCAAAAATTTACAGTAGGCACTTTATATTATATCCACTTATTTATAAATGTTGCAGTATGTAAATCTATAAAAGTAGTAAAGCTATGAGAAAACCGTCGGCGTATTAAACTGACGAAACGAAATCTAATATTGTAAGATCAAAGATGGCTTCTGAGGGAAGAACGCATTGAAGTTTTTGAAACATTCTTGAAATGAAGAATCGTTAGATTTTCACTTCATGAAACTTTTTAAGATAAATTTATTACCAATAAATTTTACGGCTAAACAACGATGTAGGAATAAGCGGAGTATGTTTTTATGAATCGGAAAATATTCATGACTTTTAATAAATTGAAATTTTAAATAATAGAATGGGATATTTGTACTCTACGAACTCAAAGTATGTTCTCTTTACTTTGCATACACACACACACACACACACAGAGAGAGAGAGAGAGAGAGAGAGAGAGAGGAGTTGAATTGAGTTGATGTTGAGTTTAACGTCCCTTTCAGCAGCGAGACTCTATAAGACAGGAGCAACTGATTAACTTGAAATCCGAACTACATGAGCTCCCGCTGGGAATCGAAGCCAGGTCTTCCATGCCAAATGCGCGTATGCTAACCACTTAGCAACGAAGGAGCTCACAGATGAAGAGAGAGAGAGAGAAACACTGTGTAAAATTTTACTTCCCAACTTGAAATATTAGAAAATTTTCCGGTTCCCGAAAACTGGAAAATTATAATTTGTTTCTGACTAACTTTCCTCTACAGAAATTCAATTTTGTAGTTCTATGTGTAGTTAAATATAGTGGAAATTTTTCCACCTAACATCACTATACATAATATCCTAAATTGTCCGGATTATGAAAAGTTTTTTCCACTTGTTTCTACATCGTGATGAAAATTTTCCGATCTATGAAAATTCCTTTTACTTGTTTCTACAGAGCAATAAAACTTTCCGATTCACAAAATGTTGTTTTACTTTTTGCTTCAAAATGATGAAAATTTTCCGACTCATAAAAAGTTCTTCACTTTTTCCATATAAGACAGAAAATTTCGATTCTTGAAAAATTGTTTAACTTGTTCCTACATAGTACTGAAGATTGTCTGAGCCATGAACATTTTCAGATTCTTTAAACGATCTTTCACTTTTTAACATTTCTGTACGTGAATTCAATCAATTATATGATTGGTGAGGAATTGTTACTTGATTACTGATTTTTCTCTGGAACGGAAAATTTTCCGGAAAAATATACCGGAAAATTTTCCACCTCACATCACTAATGCCATCCTTTACAGAACTTATTTGTTTCACACTTTCATTCTCAATTTTAATTTCTAAATTTTAAAATTTCTACTTTTATACGCAGGAACGCCTACAGGGCTTTTTTCCAAAAGGTGGCAAAGGATCGATTCCAAGGGAAGGGGCAAAGACTGACCCCCAAGCACAGTCACGAATGCCCACACATACATCATATAACACACATAATACACACACATAACACATCATACATCACATTATACATCATATAACATAACATTTATTAAGCATTATCCTCATTAACTACAGTAAACAAACTATAATACAGTAGTATTAAATATAAAATATATAAAATATTATATAATATGCGAGAAAAGATTAGTATTATTTGACATGAATTTACAAGAACTAACACCCTTCGAAATTCCTGGGGGAGGGACTGTACCTTTGATCCTCTTTGCTGAGGGCATACCTATGTGTCTATTATGGATCTGTAGAAATAACCAATTATCTTTATGACGATTTTTATAACTATAAGATTTTGTTCTCGCCACTTTAATCTGTTTTGCATACATTATGCTAATTTTCCTGCATATTACCGATTTTGGTTAGAAAACACCATTACATTTAATTTTTGAGAAGATCTCCTCATTAGGAATATAATATGCTGATAGGATGTTCACACCTGCTAGAAATCTTCGTGGTTTCACGGCATGTGAGTTTGAGATAGCGCACTTTTGATACACGGAATCTGGGGTTCAATATCAGGTGGAAAGTGTTGAAATTGGAAGCATTATGACGGTTCGGATTCCACCTTAAAATTTAAGTCCATGTCTCATATAGCCCAAGTCCGCGGTGGCTCAGTGGTATTCACCTTTGGTGCATGGAGTCCTTGGTTCGATTCCCGCTCGCGCCAAGTGATCTTTGTGGTGGTCAAACACCGTATGCGTGGGTTTTCTCGGGGTTCTCCTGTTTCCTCACCTTAAATTTAAGTCCATGTCTCATATAGCCCAAGTCCGCGGTGGCTCAGTGGTATTCACCTTTGGTGCATGGAGTCCTTGGTTCGATTCCCGCTCGCGCCAAGTGATCTTTGTGGTGGACAAACACCGTATGCGTGGGTTTTCTCGGGGTTCTCCTGTTTCCTCCCACTTTCTTCATTCCAATATTTACTTCATTTTCATCATCGCCGTCTCGTTTAGCCTCACCGGCATAAGCGTGGGACGTAAAACAAAGATTTCATTTCATTTCATATAACCTTGATGCTGAAACGAGCTTTAAACTCAAATCCAACCAACGTAATAAACAAACTTGTCTCAATTTTAGATTTGCAAGTCTTACTGTTGAAAGGGAAGTGAATAGGAAGAAGTCTTTTTGAAGATAGAAGGCTAAAAATTAGTAGAAAGAAAACAATTCTCGTTAAACGGAAAAGGAAATTTGGAAGTAAAGGTTACCAGAAGAACAATTTGATGAAGTTATTTTTTTTAATTAGGTTCAACTGTTTCCAAGAATTTTGATTGAGACTTGGCAATAACGCACAGAATGCAAAGGGATATCGAAATAGGAGGAAAGTATAAGTCGTTGCAGAATCACATTAAAGAACAAAGTAATGGTTTATAAAACAGTGGTTATGTCAGCAATGATATACGGAGCAAAAACTTGATTAAGAAAGAAGGCACAGGAAAACAAATAGAATGTTACCGAAATAAAAATGTTGTGGTGAACATGTGATGGAATAAGAAGAGACAGACTGATGAATGATAGAGTAAGAGGAGCAACCAAATTTATATACATATCTAAGAAGATCCAGGAAAATAGATTGCATTAGAATGGCTAACTAATGAAAAGAACAAACGACTATGTAGTTAGAGAAGCGATGGCAATGGAAGTGGATAGAAAGAGAGGTAAAGAGACACTAAGAATGAAATGAATGGACATGATTAAGAATTACTTCTGGTGGGAGGATTCCGGGACAGACTTTATAGAGAAAACTTAAGAGAAACGTAGAAAAGATTGAGAGAAAGAATACTAACTTAATTAAAACTTTATAACACAGGCTTCTCGCAAGTTTACGATTTCTATGGACTAATAGCTACAACATTTATTTTTGCAATATAGTCTGAGATTAGACTCTCATTAGAACAAGATCCAAACTCCGATCTATCGAGTACTTTGAATCGGATCCCATAATAAAGATTTAGCTGGAATCAATGGCGCACGCAAGGAAGGTTCGAGGTTTAATTCCTCTTGAGTAAGATGTAATGCAGGAATTTACATTATTAGCGTTTAACGAAAAAAAAATGTCGAAAGATGAGAAGTCTACTAATCGACAGATCTCATTAAACGGAACAAAATGATATGGGTGAGTGTAAATCCTCATGCGTAGTTTCCGATAAAGCCGAGAAAACTAATTTGTTTGTAAACCTACAAATGCATGTTGTATAGAAACAGTAATCTATTAGGAAGTTCAGCTCTAGGTTACGATGTATTTGAAAGCGTATGTGTGAAAATATTAACTGTACCTATATCAACGGCTCGGCTACCACTGAGAGATCTTACAGCAGAACAACACCACTCAGAAAACGACTTGGAGTCTCATCATCGGACTACAATGCATGAGAATTTGTGTTGAAGGAGAAAATGATTGTAAGTAAAGGATTTTTAATTGAGTTTCTTGAACAATATGCACCTAAAAGGTAGAGACGGATCAGTAAGGTTTAAATAAGGAGAGCCTTTGCTACAACTATTGCATAATTTTTTAATAAGCAAAACGGTGCTACATTTAATAATCTGGTACAGACGTAAATCGTCTGGTATTAAATCTAATATGATCAGACATTTGCAATAAAATGTAGATAATCATGTAACTTCTAGATATAATAAGTTGTAAATAGTTTCATGACTCATTACTCTAATTGGAAAAAAATGAAACGAAATCTTTGAGTTTTACGTCCCACACTTATGCCGGTTAGGCACAAGGAGACGGTGATGATGAGTAATGAATGGAATGGTGGAATGAAGAAAGTGGGAGGAAACGGGAGGACCGCGAGAAAACCCACACACACGGTGTTTGTCCACCACGAAGTTCACTTGGCAGGGGCTGGGATCGAACCCGGAACCCCTAGCACCGGCGCTTGACCTGAAAGGAAATGAGATTGAGTGCATTAACTCCTCTCCTTGATCAAACCCTGAGAACGTGACTCACTGGAATCATTATACAGCACATACCATTCGTTCTCACTGAACTTTAGCTGTATGAGTAAACCGAGAACAAAAGTCTAGATGGATTCTGGTGTCTGTAGCTTTAGTTTCATACTAGCCTTTGGTTAGCTGGCGGCTCCACTCCCAGAGCCCAGACTCCACGTTTGTTCGGCCTACGGCCTCGAATTTCTTGTGTATCAGCCTTTGCATCAAGAGTGAATTTCGTGTATTTGCTCTTTAATTACATTTCCTGAATTTGATCCACCTGAGGATTTTGCCCACTGACTCGGCCTACAGCCTCGCACCTGTTAAACCCACAATTCTATCAAATTCAAATTTCTTTTCATATTTTAACTATCTAAAAGATAAGATTTTGTATCCGAAGAAAATGTCCATTTCAATAATATGGGGATTTCTTCGCCCCTATTTAGACCCGTTAAAAACTAAAAATATTCAATCTTGGCATTTTCCTGTGGGTTAGTCTTGGAAGGCTACAACCATGCCAAATTTCATCATTGTAATCCTGCTGGAAGTGTCTAAATATTTTGGGGTGTAGAAGATGTCCCACAGAAATAACATTGAGAATATTTTTTAGTTCCCCATAAAACAACTCTACAGTTGGAAATTTGTATTTTTGACGCTTTACTTAGTTAACGCTAAGGAAAATGTACAAGCACATCGATTTTCAAGTATCTATTCCAAGTACCTAAAATAATGAGATTATAGATCCCAAAAAGGGCTCATTTACATAACATGGGGGATTTCTTCATTCCCTTTTAGACCCCCTAAAATTTAAAAATATTCGTTTTTGGCAATTTTCCTGTGAGTTAGTCCCGAAAAGCTACAATCATGAAAAATTTCAACTTTCCACGTCAACTGGGAGTACCCTTCTATTTTATGTCAGTTCATGTAGTTTTGTTTATAGTTAGGATTAGGTTAGGATTTTTTGTTAAAGGCGGATGCAAAACATCGGATACAAAACTAAATAACTTTGTTCCGACTTTAATTAGGTCATTTCTACCTCAAGAAACTGAAATAAATTTTTTCAGTTTTACGTCCCATTCATATACCGTGTATAATATATATGATGATGATGAGAATGAATACAATGGTGGAATGAAGAAAGTGGGAGGGAACGGGACAACCCAGGGAACACTCAAGAACACGATGTTTGTCCACCATAAAGCCTATTTGGCGCGAGATGGGATCAAACCAGAGTCCTCATGCAACAAAGATTTTGGTTTGGGTACAAAACCTCGCGGCCAGAACCTCGCGGCGACAACCTCGCGGACCAAAACCTCGCCTGGCCAAAACCTCGCCTCCCAAAACCTCGCGGCCCAAAATCTCGCCGGGCCGAAACCTCGCCTGGCCAAAACCTCGCCGCCCAAAACCTCGCGGGACAAAATCTCGCGGGGCCAAAACCCCGCCTGGCCAAAACCTCGCCGCCCAAAACGTCGTGGGCCAAAATCTCGCGAGGCCAAAACCTCGCCTGGCCAAAACCTCGCCTCCCAAAACCTCGCGGGCCAAAACCTCGCCGGGCCAAAACCTCGCGCCCCAAAACCTCGCGCCCCAAAATATCGCCATGCCCAAAATCTCGCCTGACCAAAACCTCGTTGTAATGACAAGAAAAATTCTAATGCATGCTTTGGAAATGTATATACAGGGTGGTTCAGTAATGTTGGACAGCCCTGAATAAATCGGAAACCAGAAGAGATATTAGCAAGAGTGTGGTGGATCCAGATACTTGTAGAAGGGGGACGTCTTTTGAGGTACCACACAATGTTACCAGGTCAACAGTGTTGCCAGCTCAGTACAAAGTTGTATTTTTTAAATTGAACATATAGAAGTTTATGCCATCAAAAGAATTAGTACAGAATGTGAATACCAACAAGCGAAACCGCATCTGTCAGTGTTGCCAAATAAGGAAGTTATAAAGCTTCAAAGATCAAGAAACTAAAGTGTCCGTAGAGCAAAACTAGCAAAAAGGCAAGAAAAATAATACTACGGAATGAAAAGGAGGAACCGAAAGAGTAAACCAAAGAACGCACAGCATCCAGTGAGTAACAGGGTTGCCACAGCAAAGGGGAAAAAATTGAAAATTTTGCAGTTGCTATAGGAGGAAAAGTGCCCATATGACATAATGCTGGAAACATTATAGAAAGTCTATGTAAGATTCAGGAATCCTAATAGCGTTTGTTCGAAAGCGATATCTCTAATTGTTTTCGAGATACACCAAAGGTGTGCGGAGTTTGCAACACTGCATAATTGATTTGACGATTAGACCCGTGTAGTTTTTATATTTTGTTGGGCGTATCATTTTCATTACTCGTTCCTGTAGTTTGGAGGGCGAGGGAATTATTATGCAGTGTTGCAAACTCCGCACACCTTTGGTGTATCTCGGAAACGGTTAGAGATATCGCTTTCGAACAAACGCTATTAGGATTCCTGAGTCTTACATAGACTTTCTATGGTGTTTCCAGCATTATGTCATATGGGCACTTTTCCTCCTATAGCAACTGCAAAATTTTCAATTTTTTCCCCTTTGGTGTGGCAACCCTGTTACTTACTGGATGCTGTGCGTTCTTTGGTTTACTCTTTCGGTTACTCCTTTTCATTCCGTAGTATTATTTTTCTTGCCTTTTTGTTAGTTTTGCTCTACGGACACTTTAATTTCTTGATCTTTGAAGCTTTATAACTTCCTTATTTGGCAACACTGACAGGTGCGGTTTCGCTTGTTGGTATTCACATTCTGTACTAATTCTTTTGATGGCATAAACTTCTATATGTTCCATTTAAAAAAATACAACTTTGTACTAAGCTGGCAACACTGTTGACCTGGTAACATTGTGTGGTACCTCAAAAGACGTCCCCCTTCTACAAGTATCTGGATCCACCACACTCTTGCTAATATCTCTTCTGGTTTCCGATTTATTCAGGGCTGTCCAACATTACTGAACCACCCTGTACATAAAAATTAAATGACTATGTTTGTTACATTATACCTCCTGAGTCATCCTACCAATCTCAATCAAATTTTCAACATAGATGAGGTTCGAGCCTAGGATGTCTTTTATAATTTCACTTTGTCGGCACAACAAAAGGGAGGGGGAGGGATATATATATATATATATATATATATATATATATATATATATATATATATATATACAGAGCCGTAGCTAGAGATTTCGGCGCCTCTACTCTCACCACACCAAGCTCTTCCTTCCTTTTTTCTTTTTACTTATAAGAAAAGCTGCAGATATTGTTATACTACACTGAATCTTTATTAAGCTGCTTGGGCAGACCATTTCAACAGCCAAAAGCTTATGTATTCTTTTACAAATAAGAGCCGTTTTCAAGAGACGTATTTTTCACCTTTTGTTAAACTTGACAAAACTACCTTTGGTTGTACACAAATCCACTTGAAGAATAGTTACGGAAATTTACAATACAACTATTTGTAACTTTTCATACTATCGATAAGAAATGAAATTTCAATACATTAGAAACTATGTAATTTTATTAGTATTGTAACAATTTTTCAATAATATCTATTGAAGGTTACAATTGTTTAATAATAATGTATGAATGCTACAATTTTTTAAAATTATAACGTCAAAATAAAAACTATCGTCCAGGAACTATTATATAGCATTAGAAACTATATGCTTTTTAAATGTTCAAAATGGGTGACAACATTAATTTCCAATATTATTTTAAACTTTTGTAATTTTATCCTGTATGTGACCATTCAAATAGCATTTTAATTTTAATTCTTTTAATATCAGCAATTAAACGGGTTGAACTTGTTAATGATAGACTTTCTTTTATTACTCTTAGGAGTCGGTGGTCTGATACTATCGTTTTAAATGTAAATGTTCCAACAGATGATAAGGATGACGGTATAAAAGACGCTGTTTCAGAAGAAGTATCACGGGTATTTGACCAAGTCCCGCGATACCATATGAAAATTCTATTTCTGTATTAGAGGATTTCAATGTGAAGGTAGGGCGACAGGATGTTTTTAAACTGGTTATAGGGAAAGAAAGTCTGCATAAGGAAAGTAATGACAACTAACGGGGTTAGTTTCGTGAACTTTGGAACACCCAAAAACTTTATCGTGAAGAGTACAAAATTCTCACATCGCGACGTTCATAAACACACATGGACCTCGCCAGATGGTAGAACACACAATCAAATTGATCACATCTTTTTAGTAGATAGGAGAAGACAGTGTAGCATATGTTCGCAAGTTCAGAGGACCCGACTGTGACACTCATCACTATCTGGTAGCAGCGATAACAAGAGAAAAAGATGATCGTTGAATAAAGAAAATATTCAACATCTGAAAACGGAGAGGTTTAGTTTAAAGAAATTAGAGGAGAACCAGTCGAGAAGGGAATACCAGATGAAGTATAATAAATACTCGTTTTTAGAAGGTTTTCAGAGCGCTAGTGTTGAGGATACTAGGGTTCAAATTAAAGATAGTATTAAAATTTCAGCAAAAGAAAAAATGAGGCAGGCGGAAATATGTAGGAATAAACCGTGGTTCGACCAGAAATGCCCCAAATTAGCGGAGAAGGGAAAACAGTCGAAACTGCGTTGGCTGCAAAATCTGAACGATATAATAACAGAAAATTTCGTTGACATCAGACGGAAAATATCCAAAATACTTGGAACAAAAAAAAAAAAAAAAACGCGATTTTTTGAAAGCTAATATTAATGAACTTGAAAATAAAAGTAAAAATAACAAAAAAATTCGAGACATCTATAGGGGTATCAAACGAATTCAAGAAAGGTTATCAACATCCTGCGTATATTAAAGAGAGGCGACGGAACAGTTCTCACTGATACATATAGCATTTTGAATAGATGGAAAGATTTATTTGATGAATCGCTTAACACAGGCAAAAACTAATGTTCCTGAATAAAGAGAAATGCACAACAGAACCATAAATTTCAGAACCTAGCCGAACAGAAGTAGAAATTGCTATAAAGAAATTAAATAAACAAAAATCTCCGGGTGTAAACGAAATTCCGGTTGAACCAATTTTAGCTAGAGGAGAAATTGTGGAACAAGATACACAAACTCATTCTCCTTATCTGGAACAAGGAGAAATTACCACAAGAGTGGAAAGAATGAATCGTTGTTCCAATTCACTGTATGAAATATTATTATTATTATTATTATTATTATTATTATTATTATTATTAATAATAATAATAATAATAATAATAACAATAACAATAATGTTTTTGTTGACGGCCGAGAGTGCAATAAAAAATTTACAAATCACCATACAAATTTAAATTTGTTTCTCTTTTTGCTATGCAAAAATCAAAATCTAAAAAAAAAAAAGTACCTGTATATAGGCTATATCAGTAGTTCTCAACCTAATTCCGATTACGACTTACGATAACCGTCTATTTCTATGATAGTAGAATCCATTTCTTGATTTCTTGTATATAGTGGATACAGTGACTTCCCTAAAAGCGAACAGATTAAAACCAAATTTTGTCAGTTCATTCATACTTCAAATATCGAATCCGATCTGTCATACTGTTCAAAATGAATTCCATTGGCCGGAGTAAGTACACTTTTTCGTCCATGGTAAGCATTAAAACAAAGACACGAAATCGTTTGTGAGTTGAAAATGACTTGATAATGTACGTCACAAAGATTGAGCCGGACATCGCCGCACTAGTGAAATCACACTATATTCAGGTATCTCATTATCTTTCAATTTTAATTGTATTTCAATATGTAGGTTTTGTATCATTTGTTTTTTTTCTGGTATTTCAATATGTAGTTCTCATTAGTTTCATATCGTACCACCCCTAACAGCACAAGATGTGCTAGGCATGTGACATTAAGGTGTCCCATCTATTTTTTACGTACCCGACACTTAGTATATATGGTATTCATGTGCTAAGTATGTGCTTCAGCTACCTAAAGTTTTAGGTGCTTGTTACACCAAATTGATATTTGCGACTATGTACCACAAAAGGTAGCTTTATATACATGGCTCAGTTTCGCACTGTGATAGTCATTTGTTTTTATGTCATCACTTGGAACACACATCTTTCATGTTCGAGGTACTTCCTTTAGTTGCATACTTTTTCAGATACTTATGACACATAGAAAAATAATTGATATCTGCAGCGACACACAAATGACTGTCAGCTGTTTGCATTAGCTCATGCGCAGTAACATGCAACGGTTTCTAGCGCTTTCTGTCCTTCTAATACACAATCGCTTAGAAAAAAAAGCAACAAATGCATCAAATTTTGAAGATAAATTTAGAAGAAAGAAATGACATAACTGATGAATAAAGATTAAGATGAATCTTTCGTACATATGTGAAAAAGTTAATCATTTACGTACGTATAGGGATAAAGAGTTGTATTTTTTAGATGCCAACTGTCGCCGATCATTTGAAAGTGAATATGGAAGAACCATGCAATAAAGTAAAGAGACGTACGTCATTTTGTATAAAATTACATGGCGAGCGGATTTTGTTTGATCCCAAACGGTTATCGTTGAATATACAGGGTTACAAGAGGACTTTGATTAGCCAAATTAAAAAGACCCCAAGGATTTATCCCTCTACAGCGACATTTTTTTTATCGCCTCCTTGGCCGAGTCGGAATAGCACGCCCTTAGCAATCAAAGAGTTGGTGGTTCGCGCCCGCCTTCGGCTACTTTTTTCTTTTACATTTTTTTATAGTGTTTTAGCACTAACCTTAATGTAAGCAAATTAAGCATAAGGACGATTTAAGATATTTTGAGGGAGGAATTTTCGCTTACGGTATGGGGAACAACATACGTAGAACATCCCCAAGTAGCTTACATCTAAGACATGTGCCTGGGGCAGACATAGACTGTGACTATCACTTGCCATCCATGTTATTTCTCTCTCATAGGTACATAAGGCAGATACTGGGCACATTTCCATGTACCTGAGGGAACATGAGAGGCATATGCCTGCTATGTAATTGTGCTGTTCTGGTCTTTCATTTAAATTCATTTTTAAACAACTCTGCGCCTGTTGAAAATATTTAGTAGACCTATTGTTTGTTGTTCTTAACAGCATGTATAAAAATAAAGAATAAACCTATCAGAACAAAATAATATTTAAAAATATTTTCCTGCATTACATTTTAATTGTATTTATCTCTTCCGCTTTCTTCGCGACCCTCGTGAAACCCTCTCGTGACCCCGAGGTTGAGAAACCTTGAAATAGAATATATATATATATATATATATATATATATATATATATATATATATATATATATATATATACAAGGGTGGATCCAGGGGGGGCTATACCCCCCCCTTGACGCTCAGGTTTACACTGGATAAAATGGGCTTCAATTCTGCTTTACACTGGATAAAACGGCAAATTATGGTTTAGCCCCTCCTTTGATCATATCCAGCATCCGCCACTGTATATATATATATATATATAGAGAGAGAGAGAGAGAGAGAGAGTAGATTGATATGGATAGGTTGATAAATACACTCTCTTAGGAAGCAAACCACACAAAGTACACAAAAGCAAGATTTTTATTGGATACCACAAGTGACAAGTACCAACCTACACAACATTCTAATATTACAAGGTAGTGTGACAAAATTGGGTAGCAATGCGAATATCTTGGAAACGAATTATCCAAGATAAATTATTGTCAAAAAGAATTGGAAAGACTTTAATCCAGCCATAGATCAACAATTATTGATAATGGTATGTACCCGTTTCAAATATAAATAACCTTCAGCACTACATTTATGTGATCCCAGTTCTCATTCTTGATACCTGAACCATGGTCTGAATATTTGAGATGAAGAAATAAACGCTTATACCTTGTTCTGAGAGATCGTATGTGTAACCTGAAGCTGTAAGAAAACAAAGACAGTTAAACTAAAGTTTACTGTTCCTGGGTATTACTGGGTAAAACTTATTATGTCTGGGTATAACAAACGGTTCTGCGAACTCGAAATATTTTAACAACCGGTTCTAGGGAATATGTACGAACCGGCTGAATAGCACCACTGCATTTTCTTACAAAATGATGCAGCCATGCATCGTCTTGTTTCTCCAGATATTGAATGAGACAGCCGAAAATAATAAATAAATAATAAATAAAAACAAAAAATAAAAGGAAGACCGCAAATAATTGAAGTTTACTGTAAAACCCTAACAGCACAATTACATAGCAGGCGTATGCCTATCATATTCCCTCAGGTATATGGGAATATGCCCAGTATGTGCCTTATGTACCTATGAGAGAGAAATAACATGGATGGCAAGTGATAGTCACAGTCTATGGGCGCCCCTAGGCACATACCTGACATGTACCTGGGGAACTTACCTAGTATATTCTAGGTATGTTTTTCCCCATACCATAAGCGAAAATTACTCCCTCAAAATATGGTAAATCGCCTTTATGTGTAATTTGCTTACATTAAGGTTAGTGCTAAAAGACTAAAAAAAAGTAAAAGAAAAAGAAGTAGCCGAAGGCGGGCGCGAACCACCAACTCTTTGATTGCTAAGGGCGTGCTATTCCGACTCAGCCAAGGAGGCGATAAAAAAAATGTCGCTTGTAGAGGGATAAATCCTTGTTTTTTTTTTTTTTTTTTTTTTTTTTTTTAATTTGGTTAATCTAAGTCCTCCTGCAACCCTGTATATTCAACGATAACCGTTTGGGATCAAACAAAATCCGCTCGCCATGTAATTTTATAACAAAATGACGTGCGTCTCTTTACTTTATTGCATGGTTCTTCCATATTCACTTTCAAATGATCGGCGACAGTTGGCATCTAAAAAATACAACTCTTTATCCCTATACGTACGTAAATGATTAACTTTTTCACATATGTACGAAAGATTCATCTTAATCTTTATTCATCAGTTATGTCATTTCTTTCTTCTAAATTTATCTTCAAAATTTGATGCATTTGTTGCTTTTTTTTCTAAGCGATTGTGTATTAGAAGGACAGAAAGCGCTAGAAACCGTTGCATGTTACTGCGCATGAGCTAATGCAAACAGCTGACAGTCATTTGTGTGTCGCTGTAGATATCAATTATTTTTCTATGTGTCATAAGTATCTGAAAAAGTATGCAACTAAAGGAAGTATCTCGATCATGAAAGATGTGTGTTCCAAGTGATGACATAAAAACAAATGACTATCACAGTGCGAAACTGAGCCATGTATATAAAGCTACCTTTTGTGGTACATAGTCGCAAATATCAATTTGGTGTAACAAGCAACTAAAACTTTATTTAGCTGAAGTACATACTTAGGACATGAATGCCATATGTACCAAGTGTCAGGAACCTAAAAATAGCTGGAACACCTAAATGACACATGCCTAGTACATCTTGTGCTGTTAGGGAACATACGTAAATAGTGTTCGATTTTGATACCACATACTGTACTTTTCTATAATTTAGAAAGTTTCAATCACATTCATTGCTTTTAGTTGACATCACTTTACCCATTTATTCGTGACAGATAAACGAATAAATTTCACGTACAAATAGTAGTTTCTAAATCCTCTGAACTACAACGTTTGTTTGCATATGATTATTTTCCGGAAAACCTTATGCTCAATCATTTGATTTTGACGCAACATGGTGTATATTTTCTTTGAAATTTTCCGAACATACGCACCTTTTTGAAATTGTAATTGTGTTAAATATAAAATTGTGAAATTTTACCCTTCCCCGGTTTAAAAGTGGAGGTTGCATGTTAATTTTACTTTCTTAAAAAAAAAAAAAAAAAAAGTGTAGGGCCTAGCTATATGATTTTGTCGAGATATTGCATACATTATATTTTCTGTGAACTTTCCGAATTATATTGATGGCATGAAGTTGAAATCAGTCAAGAGCGACGGGATACATTTACTCCTCCTGATTTTTTTATACGTTCCACCACGTTAACCTTCGTTAACACTTATTCGATTTTGATTTATGAATATATTTTGAAGTTTCTTTTGTTCAGATTCTGCACTTCTAGGGTGTGAGGGGTGAATTTCACTGTAATGAAGTTTAAGTTATATCCTCAACGATTTTTAAAAAAAAATGCTACACAGGGCCGTAGCGGAGATAGAGACCCCCGCAAAATGAGTGGCCTCCTTTAACATGGATATTATATAGTAGACCTATATCGAAATACATAAAAAGAACTGATACCGAATAAAATGCTGGAATAGTTTAAATGATAGCAAAAGGAAATAATAATAATAATAATAATAATAATAATAATAATAATAATAATAATAATAATAATAATAATTATTATTATTATTATTATTATTATTATTATTATTATTATTATTATTATTATTATTATTATTCCAAATTATGGTATGCATAAGTATTAGAAGTCTTACAGAACGGCTAATGTCCCTTCGTCCGTCTGTCAACAACAGTTATCACAGTAAAAACGGTAGGAGGTATCGAGAAGCGGTTCTCTTGCAATTAATTCAGAGTCCCAAGAATAGTTTTCATCTCTTCCAACAATTTATATCTAAACCGCAAGGGGTGTAATTGAGCACTTCCAATTTCAATATTCATGGCCATAAATCAAAAATGATATTAGCTAGTGAGAAACGGTGAGAAAAATACAAGACCTTCAGTCTACAACGATACGTGTATTTTCGCTTGTATTTTATACTTGTAATTTAACATCTTTGGGCAGAATATGCTTGTAATTGATGCACAAGCTGTTTAGAAAAGGAATAAAAAGATATATGTAATTGCTCTTTTTTTAGTGGAGATACGTTGCTATTTTATTATTATTGAAGTAATTCGAGGATGTGAAGTTAGTTATCGTGTCAACGCATGCAAACAAGATATAATGATTCCTCTGTAAGAAGCTACACGTCTACTCTATAAAGGTGTGTATTTATTTAATTGCATGCTACAGTGAAAGGTAAAAGGGGAAAGGTAATATAAAATGATTTTGTGATTTTGTAGCCTAGTTTAAATATAAGATAAGACTGAGGACCTTTCAATAAGTGACATTGTGTAAATATTTGGTGGTCCTTTGCCGTTATAAGTCCATCTCTTTATTAAAGCCAGAAGTGGTAGAAATTTACAACCACTTCGGTTTCAATATTCATTTAAATAGTTAAAGAAACGGGAAGGGGTTTTGAGAAGCGGTTTTTTGGGAATCGATTCAGTATCTCAACAGAAAGTTAAATTCCCTCTGGTTTTAACTGTAATGGCTATAAATGGAAAACAGTAATGGCTAGCTTCAAACGGTTTTAGGGAATCGATTGAGAGTCTCACGTAAATAAATATGTTCATCGTATATCTTTATACTAAAACCGAAAGTTGCAGAAATTCACTTCTACTTCTGGTTTCAATATTGATTTTCATAGAGCAAAAGCTGTATGAGATGTTGGGAAATGGCTTTTTAAAATTGACTTATCGTGCTTAGAATAAGTTTCATCTCTGACCATATCACTTTATTGCAACCGAAAGATTTATATCTACTACTTCCGGTTTTAGTGTTGAATTTTCATAGATAGGAAATCTACAATACTTTCACACCGTGAAACGAAACACATTTATTATTATTATTATTATTATTATTATTATTATTATTATTATTATTATTAGTAGTAGTAGTAGTAGTAGTAGTAGTAGTAGTAGTAGTAGTAGTATTTTAGATAGATGGAGAACTCGATAATTTTTACTGCGTTGACAAGGAATTATTTCTGCTTAACTGACTTTTTTTGAGTTTTACGTCCCACGATTATGCCGGTTAGGCTGAAGGAGACGGTGATGATGAGCAATGAATGAAATGGTGGAATGAAGAAAGTGGGAGGAAACGGGAGAACCCCGAGGAAACCAACGCACACAATGTTTGTCCACCACAAAGTTCACTTTATGGGAGTAGGGTTTGAACTCAGGACCCCATGCACCAGAGGTGAACGCTCTACCACTGAGCCACCGCGGCCCCTCTTAAGGCTGTTGCTACCTCTTTGTCAAGTCGAGTTTTCCCCTATCTAATAACATTGGAACTTTTTTCGAATTTTTCTCAGTAAGCAATGAACAAATCCCTACAAAAATTTGCATGGAGTCAGGTCAATAATAAAGGATTCCTTGTATGAGCTTATAATTTTACTAAAAGCCTCCAATTAAGTTATTCATTCCCCCCTTTTTTATCATGTGAAGATTCGCAACAACGCATTGACGACACTCGGTTCTCTCTTCTAGCAGGTTGCGGAGGGTTACTTTGAGGTTGAACATTGTCCACAGCTGCGAGGGGACCCTTTTCAAGAATGACATATTTATGGCATTTCAGTGAGGAGGCGTTGAAGTACGTTTTCTTTGCTGAAAGCAGAAAAAAAGAAATAAAAACAATGAGAACAAATCCATTCTTCTTTTACATTAGCTTTTCCCCCGATCATGGATACACTGAGAAAAAAAATTGTAGGTGACATACTTAAAAAGATAGGTTACATGCATAATTCCTGTAGTTTTTGGACTTAACGTACAGCAGACGTATAACTGAAAACGCATGTTTTATAATACTTTCTGTATAAGTGTTCCATCAATACGTACTTTCCGTATGAAACAATATAGACGGTCAGCATCTCACATACAAATATACGTATATAACATACAGCTGAGGAATGTAACATAAGTATATGCATGTGAACTACGGAAAACTGTTACATGTCAGACATCCTGCAACCGCATCATGTAACATCGAAGGGCAGTGCCTATGTAGCATATGGATAACGTGTGCTCCGTACTGATTTCTGTAGTAAGCAAGAGGATAACGTATATTTGTACAATATACCGCTGTCCGGAGAACGGATTTTTCTCTGTGTAGACAGTTGTAAGCAATTAGAAGCGAACTGTCTCTATTGAATAAAGATACTTTTAGTGTATACGAAAGCGAATATCACTTCATTATTATTATTATTATTATTATTATTATTATTATTATTATTATTATTATTATTATTATTATTATTATTATTATTATTATAACTTTTTTGAATAAAATGGCATACAAAACCTATAAAAATAATACAAAGGCCATAATATGCGTGGCTTTAAAAATGTGCAGAATTTGTGAAGTTCCCACACGAAAGTCGTAAAAATACATAAACCTTCCATTATTTCCATTTCCTCCCTTTTCTCTGTAACATCAAAACAAGAAACCCTTTTGCCATTTTCGTCTTCAGCACCCTTATCCAATAATGTCTGCTTATGTCTCCGTTACACAATACCGGTACCTACTAAAGTTTGGAGAATAGTGTAATTTTTAGATTCACCCTTTTCTCCGCGACAATTCAAAACAAAAACTAATCTCGCTTTTTCAGTGCTATTTTCGTGTTTAGCACTCTAAAATTGTCCAAAAATGGTTATTCATAACTCCATTAGAAAATCTATATTGAACAACGTTATTTACTAAAGCGTTTCTAGGAGCAGATTTTTATGTATAATCACTATATCTGTATCCGGTAACTGTTCTTTGTCTTTTCTTTCCACCTGAAACAAATTTTAAATGCATTATCATCATATTTCATGCATAATATAAATTACTGCATATGTATAAATAACTGCCTTTGGAGTTATAGTCACAACTTCGTATACTATTTTAAAAGCAAAGCAAAGCAAAGCAAAGCAAAAAAAAAAAAAAAAAGTTCCGCACTTTTATACTAATTAAACTCCAAGAAACTAAATGGAAACTACCACAGATTTCATATTACAGAAATAAAACTGTTAATTTGCCCACATCTCTAAGTACGTTGGGTAAGGTTACCATACATTAGCATTTTTACAGACATGTCCGCATTTTGAGAGTTAAAATTTCCATCCACATACATTTCCTGACCAAATTGTTTCGTTGTCTTGAACAGCGGTGGACACTTCTAAATGGTACAGCCATATGGAGATTTACGGCTAAGGTGTACCATTTAGAAGTGTCCACCGCTGAACATGGCTAACTCTAGTCACACCGGGACTCTACTTCTTACTATTGTGTTTAGTATAAGCTTTCCGCATATTACCCAGGTAAGGAGGGGAGTACACGTAGAAGTATGCTCACATTTTGACATTTCAGAATATGGTAACCCTAAAATTGGCCATTTGCCCAACTTGGCCTTAGTTTTGTAGAAGTTTCATTTTCTCATTGATCAAGACATGCATTACATGCTACCGTGTGAATTGATTATCTATCTATCTTGGAATTCGGCCGCATTAAGGTAGTCTCATTTTCGGGTGTTCCTTACCTTTGGGCTCCTATTTACGTTTATATTGGGCACACGGTATAATATTTTCTTCATCTCTTAAAAACCTTGTACGAGAAGAACATCTATTACTGTTGTTTTCAAAGGTCAATAAATCAAAGGTAGAAAGAGGGAAAAGCTGCTCATTAAAACTAATTCTCCCAAAAATACGAGAAACGCTAGCAATGTTCCTTGGTTTCTATGTTAACTGTAAGTGATTTTTGAACATAACGTTACCAATATTATACGACATTGCAAATAATTTTGTATTCCAGTTGAAATGGATTTATTGAGCTTTAGATAACCTATTATGTTCTTATTGGAAGACAATTCCATCTGGAAAACTCAGGAAATTTATAACAAATAAGGGCCAGTTCATATTGCAAAACGAAATAAAAAAATTAACAGCATAGCTCCTTGTTGGTTATCTATCAAAAGTTTAAATGTTTCACAGTAGGGATCGCTGCTTTACGTACTTTGCTACTTAGATGGTGTTTCGAATTTTCCTTGAACCAGAGATCTTATTTGCATGTAGCGTTATACGCGGAAGAAATGAAACTCTGAAAAAAGGATGTACCATAGATGTGATTTCTGGGTAATAGCATGTTATATACTTGCCACGTTCAAATCATCCCCAACGGGCTTCCTTGTACTTAAGCAGAAAGTTTACCCTAACTGTATTCGTAAATAACACTCGAAACAAGCTATAAACGGCACTAGCTAGGGATGCGCACGAGTCGAGACATGTCTCGAATCTCGACTCGAATTCGAGTCGAGACACACTTTGTAAAATTCGAGACGAGTCGAGACAAACTTATTTCTCGACTCGAATTTTCGATTCGACACACTAGTCGAGTCGAGACTGCTCGTAAAAATCTCGACTCGACTCTAATGTCTCGAAAATCTTTCTATAATTTGTAATATTATTTTGAAGAAAGTATTCACTCAGAAACAGTTTTGAAACCAATTTCTGGGAGCATTCATGTGTCTAGTGGAGCTCGAGCAAGGCACCACAACGGCCCAGGCGTCACACTGTTTGCAGACTACGTACATCCCTTCATGACGACCATGTTCCCCAGCGGTAGTGGCATTTTTCGACAAGATAATGCACCATGCCACAAGGCCGGGAGTGGGATAGAGTGGTTCGAAGATCACAGGGGCGAGTTCCATGTGATGTGCTAGCCGCCCAACTCGCCGGATCTGAACCCAATCGAACACATCTGAGATGTGATTGAACGTTACGTCAGAGCGCATCGCCCATTCCCCGTAATTTACGGGAATCAGATGACCTGTGTGCATATGTGGTACCAACTCTCTCCAGCGATCTACCAAGGATCATTGCGTCCATACCAAGACGTGTCGCCGTTGTTATCCGTGCCAAAGGTGGACATACTGACAATTAGGTAGATAGTCATAATGTTCTCGCTGATGTGTGTGTATATTTTAACTTGTATATTTTTTGTCTCGACTCGAATTTCATTCATGTGGTAGCTTGATGAAACAGTATTCCATCACATATTTTTATACTCATGCGAAAATGTTTTAGTTGAATAAGTATGACATTGACAAACGGGTATACTTCAATAAAAAGTAAGGCCTGTATTTTAAAATGAAGCATCAAAAGATAATGTATAAAATTAAAATTATTCTGTTAATAATATATGTTGTACTATTTGTATAATACTGTATGTGTTGTAGCCATATATAAAATTTCACTTCCACCGTTTGGAAATAAATATTCCATATGTAGAATGCGTAAGTTTCAAGGTTATTATTATCAGGTTACACTATATCCTGTAACCAAGAAATAAATCCCTATTCATATTTCGAAAAGTTATAATAATAGAAAATGATATTTGCATCTACATTAAAAGTACCTATTTCATTATGTATAGATGTCTTTCTTGTGTAATAAAAGAATCCCTGATACTACAGTTCACTTTCTCCTACAAATGCGCTCTATAAGAAGGGTAATGTGTGGTCAGTTCCTCAATTTCCCAATTGATTCGCGATACTGAATCAATACCGAAAAATTTGTCATCACTAGGAATAGAATTCGACAGCATTCACGCTAAGAACAAATTTGTGTAACAAAAGAAGGTTTATTTCTAAATTTTCTTCGCATGTGGTAAAAAAAAAAAATGATTACTATTTAGCATAAAAATTCTATAATAGTATTCAAAGTTGTTAAAGCGATACATATTATAATTATAATTATTAGTCCAAAATTCTACCTTAACTGGTTTACCTGTTTCCGTGAGGTTACAAAAGTGAAAGAGCGCTAGTGTATTCAATGTGAAAACCCAGCTGGTGTCGGCACGGAAACAATGAATTGATTTTAACGTCCCTTTCAGCAGCGAGGCTATATGAAACGAGACTACTGATTAACGTGGATTCCGAACCACATGAGCTCCCGCCGGGAATCGAATAAGGATCTCCCACGCTAAAGGC
Organism: Thermobia domestica; assembly: GCF_964235325.1. NCBI lineage: Eukaryota > Metazoa > Arthropoda > Insecta > Zygentoma > Lepismatidae > Thermobia > Thermobia domestica. Next base: position 197,925,046 of record NC_137468.1, read on the forward strand.
GGCAGGGAAACGAGCATTACCGGCAAGGGAGAACCTATGTGGTGACCTCACATTTTAACTAGGTTACTAGTGTCAAAGCCGCACCGAGATTCCCTGCTCCTTACAGGCTGTTGTTCCACGGATTCCCTATAATAATAATAATAATAATAATAATAATAATAATAATAATAATAATAATAATAATAATAATAATAATAATAATAATAATAATAATAATAATAATATTTCACACAGGAGATAGATCTAGAATCACAGCCGTCTGTTAATTTATATTTGTATAACCAATCACTAAATCTAAGACTTTGAAATACACGAGATGCAAGAGGCACCTCGTGCTTGCTAGGTTTGAAAGTAACCACAAAAACTTCCAATAAGACTGAACGAATATACTAAAAGCAATAGGTTCAGCAAAGAAAATAAAGAGAGCCCACTCTTCCTGAGTGCCATAAATCTGTCCTCGAAAAAGGCGACAGGGCTAGAAATATTCATTCCGCAGATGCGTTATGGACAGAGTTTTAAAACCTGTTTTAAAGGGCTAGCCCGAATTTCTTGCACGCTGCTAACACAAACAGGAAGAAAGAGAGATCGCACTGTTGCAAATCTTCACATGAAAAAAAAAGGGGGGGGGGAATGAATAACTTAATTGGAAGCTTTTAGTAAAATTATAAGCTCATATAAGGAATCCTTTATTATTGACCTGACTCCATGCAAATTTTTGTAGGGATTTGTTCATTGCTTACTGAGAAAAATTCGAAAAAAGTTCCAATGTTATTAGATAGGGGAAAACTCGACTTGACAAAGAGGTAGCAACAGCTTACTTTTTGTCTACATTGTGTTTTATGTTGGTACTCTTCTTTTTATTGTTTTCTTACTTGTTATTGTTATTATTAGTATTAGTATTATTATTCCATTGCAATGTAATGCTCTGATACCACGTGCTGTATTTTTGCCAAAAGCTGTTCGCGGCACTAAAATAAAGATTATTATTATTATTATTTATTATTATTATTATTATTATTATTATTATTATTATTATTATTATTATTATTATTATTATTATTATTATTATTATTATTATTATTATTTTCGAAAACTGTCCTGAAAAGAGAAAGACGGATTCTGTAGTTCTGGTGCCAATAGACAAAATCAAGGCTGCAGTCTAGTCATGTACATCAATATTTCTTTCTGTCCTATCCAGCTTCGTATAAGGAATGCCGCCTATTTGTCGCTTTAGCTGTAACATCAGCCGCCGCCTCGTGGAAAAAACCGCCCCGCTTCAGTGCAAAATGGATTGGCCAGGTCAGATTTTGCCGGCTATTGTGTTTTTACTGCTAGATTCAATTTAGCTTCAACGCCTTAAGATGGGGCAATCATGTGTGAAGGTTTCACGTGAGGGAACAATAACGTGATTAGAACCGCAACATTAATAAATGCCAAAGAGCAAAGAAAAGTATAAAAATGTTTTGTTTGCAGAACTTTACATTTTTGTCTCTCTCCCCTCTTTGTCTTAGTGTGGCGTAGTACTCTACGTACTTAAAATGTGAATTCCTAGAAGCAGAAGCACTGAATATCTTAGTAGGCGTGGTCGAACTGTGAACTATTCTTTGTAATACCCGGTTGTGTTTGTGGCCGTGCCAAGCTTTCAACCAGTTCGTCATATTTGTTCATTCTATAGAGAGCCATCCTTTTGAGAGCATCGGTCTTGCAGATTCTCAGAAGATTTGTTGACGAGGATGCCTCTGTCGTTTGTTAGGAGCCAAAAAGGAAAGCGTTTGCTACATGAACAGGGATACTTATACCAGAAGGAGAAAGTGCTTAATGAGAAGATCATCTGGAAGTGTAGGGAATATGAATTGTACAATTGTCGGGGAAGATGCCACACATTGGATGACGTGGTTGTGAAAGTGACTGAACATAATCATGCTCCTAGTGCATCGAAAGTAAACGTGCTTAGTGTGATAGATAGTTTGAGAGAAAGTGCGCGTCAGTTTCACGATACTCCACAAACTATTATTAGTAATGCGATAGAAGGAGCATCTAATGCAGTTATTGGTCAACTACCTACCTTTAGTGCAATGAAAAAGGTTGTTCGACGTGTCCGTAACATAGCTAATAGAATACCAAATACACCGGCATCATTAGTAGGATTGCATATACCGCATGAGTTTACAGTGACAAATGATGACGAACAGTTTCTGATGCACGACAGTGGACCAGGAGAACAAAGGATTCTAATTTTTTCCACCAGAAGAAACTTACATTTTCTAAAGCATTGCAAACACTGGTATTCTGACGGTACTTTCAAAACCGCTCCTATGCTCTTTCGTCAAATTTATACTATTCACGGTGTGAAAGACAATGTAAATGTACCAACTGTTTTCGCGTTATTACCTAACAAAACGAGGGAGACATATGGCCGCATGTTGGAAGCACTACATACACTTGAACCTACGTTGGCACCAGAGACGGTTATGACAGACTTTGAAGCTGCAGCCATGAACGCATATCGAGCAACTTTTCCAGGAATATCTCTTCGTGGTTGTTTTTTTCACTTTTGTCAGTGTCTCTGGAGAAGAATCCAAGAAGGAGGACTACAAACAAGGTACGGCGAAGACCCCGAATTTGCTTTAGAGATAAGAAAGCTAAGTGCCCTAGCCTATGTACCAGAGATTGATGTCATAGAGTCTTTCGAAGTCCTTACAGATAGCCAATTCTATCAAAGAAATGATGAACATCTTAGGCCTATTATTGATTACTTCGAGGACAATTGGATAGGGCGGATTACGCGAAGAGGAGAAAGACGACCTCCAAAGTATCCCTTGTCTTTGTGGAACTGTTTCCAATCTGTAGTGGATTCTCTTCCCAAAACCAACAATTCTGTTGAGGGATGGAACCGACACTTCAGTTCCCTTATAGGTGCTCATCACCCAAATATTTGGTCATTTCTCAACTTGCTAAAGAAGGAACAGAACCTTGTGAGCGCACGAATCGAACAGTTAGTTGCAGGTCAATATACACAGAAACCACCACGGAGATACAGAGAAACTGCACGAAGGATTATGTCTATTGTACAGGACTACGGAAACCGTCCATTGGAAGATTATTTGCGAGGTATCGCGCATAATGTAGAACTTCAAGTATAAAAGTGAAACGTGAGTGAAATAATCCTGTAAAGTGAGTGAAATAATTTGGAAATTTTACAAACTGCTGTGATGAATGTGGATTTTTGAGTGAGCTTAGAACAGACTGCTGGATATTTTTTGTGTGCGCGCGCGTGTGTGTGTAGAAGGAAACTTATAATAGACAGCTGAGTAGTTATGGGCAAACTAGTAAACACTCATGAATATTCATGAGTGTTTACTTTTCTGACATGGTAGCACTTGGTAATGCACGTTTTAAAAAAATGGATACACCCTTTTCCGCATACTAATGACACATAATGTATGCAGGTGCGGCCGGAGGTAACATGACACATAATAAATGTTTCCGGTCAAAAGAAATGTTAATTGGACAAGCAGAATACAGAAAAAACCTTTTCGGAAATAAAATATGCAGATCACACACGTAGAACAAGGTAATTCATTAATATTCAGCACATGTAACGCGACAGCTGCTGGGTCGGAATGAGTGAAAGAAAGCACTGGAAACTTCCAGATCTTTTTTCTAAGCTTATTATTGTTGGAATAGAGGAAAGAACACACTCGAAACTTCTGGAAAGGTTTCTTGTACTATACTTGTTTACTTTTATATGGGAAAGGGACATATTGTAATAGTCTGGAGTATAAGGGGACGGAACTGTTTGGTTTTATCGGGAATTGATTGCGGATTTTCCGGTATTGAAAAAATGATATGACTCGGTGTACTTTTATGGAATTATAACTTGACTAAGATATAGTATAATGTAATATGTAGGGAAGCAACATTAATGATTGCACCGGGAATCGAATGAGTATTCTCCCATTTGGAGAACCGTACGCTAAATTGTATGCTTGCAGTGTGAACTTATTACTTATACATAGCTATGAATTGTGTAAGATATAACACGAAGTCAACAGAATGCGCTCCCGGGAATCGAACCAGGGCTTGTCCACGTGAAAAGCCGTACGACAAACATTTTTGCTTAGCAGATATTGTTACTTATATGTAGTAATGAATTGTGTATGACATAACAGGTATATATAAATTATATTGTACAGAAAGTTAGCAGAATGCGCTCCGGGAATCGAACCAGGACTCTTCCACGTGAAAAGCCGTACGACAAACATTTTGCTTAGCAGATGTTGTTACTTATATGTAGTAATGAATTGTGTATGACATAACAAGTATATATAAATTATATTGTACAGAAAGTTAGCAGAATGCGCTCCGGGAATCGAACCAGGACTCTTCAACGTGAAAAGCCGTACGACAAACATTTTGCTTAGCAGATGTTGTTACTTATATGTAGCTATGAATTGTGTAAGACGTATAACTGGTATTTAGAAAGTATATGGTAAGAATTATTATTATTATTATTGTAAACTGTTGTGTTTTGTTTCATAAACGCTAGTGTAACAATGAGGTTATATGGCGACAGAACGTTTAACGTTACCGCAGATTGAACTTAAGGGTTTTTCATGTTGAAAGCTAAGGCAAAAGAGACCCGAGATTGTTTGAACATATTACCAGGATGAAATGTAGTAGTGAAGTTAAAACGGAAACTTTATACTTATATTTTGTAATTGGAAATCGTAATACAGCAAATAATTAAATTTTAATTCTTTTATTGTTTTTAGGTGGTGAAGGAAATAAAAAATCTTAATAGAAACACTGGAGAGCAAACCTTATTTTCCTGAATTGTTTGTTGCGGAGGTTGTTAACGTAAAGGAGTTATAGATTGGTTTTAAAATATGGATTTACTGAAACCGTTGGATCTTAGTTGTATGAAATATCGAAAATATTGGATAATGTGTGATATGAATATTGAATACTGAAATATCGACATAAAAGTTATTATAAGTTTTTACATCCAACGAATATACTGGCTAGACTAAATGAGACGGTGATGATGAGTAATGAATGAATATGGTGGAATGAAGAAAGTGGGAAGAAGCAGGAGAACCACGACAAAAACCCACGCACATAGTGTTTGTGCACCAAAAAGCTAACTGGAAACAAGCTGGGATCGAACCAAGGACCCCATGCACCAGAGGTGAACACTGTATTGCGTACCCACCATAGCTTTTTCTATGTATTATATTTGGATGAATAAAAGTACGCATGTATAAGTTGGTGGAACGAGAATGTAGGTGGAAACGGGAAAACTTCACACACAATGTTTAAACTAGAAAATACACTTTGATTGAGGGAAAGCATTTTGTTTTAGAAGTGACTTTTTTATGATCAGCGCTATTTATTGTTTATGAACGAGGAAAAAAACTTACTGTAGCAGTTATTGGAGAATTATACTTTTGAAACTCTTTATACAAAATTATGTGTTTATATAACTTCATACATACTAGTAAAGAAGATATATGATGTACATTAAGGACGATTTTGACATTATTTAAACAGTGTAGGTAACGACTCTTAAGGCAATACAAGAGACGGACAATTATTTGACAGCGCAGATTAGTTTATATGCAGATGGAAACAATTGCTTTAAATAAGAGATAGCACTTTGAACGTATAGTTTGGTTAAAATTGCTTTACTTTAGAACTGATAACATTAAGTACAAGGTAACCAACACCATTGGCGATAACTATTAGCAGGACTGTGACCGATGGGAATTAGCGTGTTGGAGAGACAGATACATTTTGCATACATAATAATAATGAGTATGAATATTTGACTTTGGCACCTAGAAGATTATGCAACCGACAAGTTAAAAATGTTTTGAGGATTGCATATAATATTTACAGACAGTCTGATACGATTTTGTATTTTATTTGAAGTGTGATGAATGTTTGTTGAACTAAAAAGGGTATTTTATTTATAGGTCTTGTTTGTAAGTTAGAAAAACAAGAAAATATTCTTGTAATGGTGTTATGACCACCAGAAACGAAATAATAGCTAACATGTTCTTTTTACAGTTGAAATAGATTTCTGTCAATTTAAACTTTAATAAAAACTAGTCTGAATTTCGACAATTTTAAACTTTGTTGTAATTGTTACAAATGCATAAGAAAATAGTATTTTAATGTTTTAGTTGTCTGCATATACAGTACAGATATATTTGTGAGTGAATACATGACATATAGTTATAACATATCAGAAGTGTTGTACTCCCGAAATTAGATTTTTTCTAAACGTTAAAGAGATTATATTGTGCAGTTTTCACTTATTGAGTTAAATTTGGTAATTTAAGACGAACTGTGGTTTTGCTTTTTACCCACTGCAGTTGTATTGGATTGAAATACTGAACTTACTATATCTGGATTTTTAGTTACTGTTTTACTGGTTCTGTATGGTTGCGAAACATGGTCACTTACTCTGAGGGAAGAACATAGACTGAAAGTATTTGAGAACAGGATCCTGAGAAGAATATTCGGACCCAAGAGGAACGGGAATGAGGAATTGCGGGAACTTTATAACGAGGAACTACATAGTTTATACGGTTTACCCAACATTGTTAGAGTCGTCAAGTTTAGGAGGCTTAGGGGGCAGGTCATGTAGCTAGAATGGAAGAAAGTAGAAAACGCTTTCAAAGTCTTGACTGGAAGACCCATAGGAAAACGACCATTAGGAAGACGTAGGCGCAGATGGGAGGATAATATTAAGATGGATCTCGCAGAGATAGGAATACAAAGTAGAAACTGGATGCACTTAGCTAAGGATAGAAGTCAGTGGAGAGCTTTTGTGAACGCGGCACTGAACCTGCGGGTTCCATAGGCGATAGAGTTAGTTAGTTTACTGGTTTTATGAATGATTTGGGAGGGCAGTTGTTTAAACTGGAATTTGAACCATTACTAATGCTTGTAACGAGAAACTATATATATCTATTGGGAAGTGTGGACTTTCTTTTACGCAGATGAGAAGTAGCCTGTGTGTAAGACAGCAATACGAAAACGAGTATTTGCACAACGAATTGAATTACTATTGCTTACAACAAGATTTATTTTAACTGTACCTGGGACTTTTGATTGATAAGTAAATTAGTAAATTATATTTTAAGCGGTGTTGAGATTTATTTGTATTAGGTTATCGACTACTGTTTGGATTATTTTTAATTTATGTTTTATATAACAACAAGGTTATAAAGAACAATATAACAGTAATATGGGTTTTCGAACCACAATAGGGATAACTTTAATGCAGTTGCTGTGTACATGAACTGTTATGGAACATTAATCACTTAGTATATAGCATTTTTTATATTATTGTAACTGCAAGAGAACTGTATTATAAGACTACCTAACACATGTAAATAATAGTTAGAGCTAAAATACTGAGTTACTGGCAACTGAATTGTCAGTGAAAGTAATGTATTTTTAAAGAAATAAACTGATATTAGAAAAAATAATCTTAGTTGTTTGTATGCTATATGAAGAAACTAGTGTTTAAGAAACAGTGCATTAAAAGAAAAAATAATTGTTTTTCGAAGAATATGGCAGGAAACTGAAAATATTTAATACTTTGTTTTAGATTTTTAGAGACATTACCAACGTAAGTAAATGATGAACTATTGTCGATTGAACGGGAATCACTGAGGTTGATACCTTGTGTTTAGTTTATGATATGAAGACTTTAACATTCTTGTTTACAGTTACTTTTAAATGAAAACAACATATAATCTTGTATGCAGAATGGATTGAATTAAGGGCATACCTACGCGAGGGATTCATTGGATGCGGACCACATTTAAAACTCTATAACCCAACAAACATTTCAACACTTTCTTAAGAGAATTATGCTTGCAGTAGGAGAGAAATGTGTGATATACTGTAGAAAACTCGATGTTACAATACCCTTGTACTCTTTATGTCTTATAAAAAGAAGTTAGTGTACTCTTTTGCTGAGAATATAGATGACAATATTGTAAAATTACGTGTCGTTTTATTGCAACTAGAATAATGTTACTTCAATAATGCTTAAACGCAGTCACTGTTAGTGCAGAATCCACCCTCCAACAATTTTCAGGATGTGTAGACCCTTACTTGGTATATGATTTTAAAAAGAATAAACATTGTACGGTAACCTCTTGAAACTTGTAGACCCACAGTGAAGTATAGTCGGATATGGGGGAGGGCACGGTGACTCAGTGGTAGAAGAGATTTTGGTGTTTGTGATTTAAACCGACCAACTGAACTTTGTGGTGGACAACATCTCTTTTCTCCTGGTACTTCCATTTCCTACATTTATTTATTGGCTTAAATAGCTTATCCGATCTTTCTCTCTTGTAATAGAATCATTGCAAGGCTATGATCATATCTTATAATTATTATTAAATAATCCTTATTGAAGGTTTAATTTACTTCATGATTTCTTTGGAACAATAAAAATTTTTGCTTGAGATGGATTGTTTTCTCAGGGAGGAAATGCTAGAATCATGAGAACTTGCTTACATGCTGTGTGCCAAACATAATAAGCCCTTGGCGGGCTAAGATCGAACCATGGATCCATTACGCGCCAGAGGTGAACGATTTGAAGGCGATGAAGAATATTTTATAATCCCACAGTAGTATTAATAATTGTTTGAGATTCTTAGTATACTATGTGATACACAGGTTACACGAATTTTATTTTGTTCTTTTTGAACTAATGTTTAAGAGGACCAGAAGGATAGATTTCAAGAACCACCTATGGTTCAAGGATTACAGTTTTAATTTTACAGCTTTATACACATGTATTCAAAATTATATGGCCATTAGATGGTTGTATAAGATTCTTGTTGGACTTGATTTGATTTGAGTTTAACGTCTCTTTTCATCAGCGAAGCTATATGAGACGTAGACCTACTGATTAACGTGGAATCCGAACCACATGAGCTCCCGCCGGGAATCGAACCTGGGTAGACTTTTGTTGGAATAAATGTTTTCGCTGGAACCTTTTTTAAAATTTAATGTAAAACTTTAAACATAATGAAGAAAATAAGAACATACTGAGGTGAAATAAACTTGAAAACTCCCACCGTGCAAAAGAATTAAGGAAAACAGCCTCTGTTTTCAAGCTGAGACTATCCATGGTTGAGATTGACCACCAAATATAACAATTATTTTTCTCAGATGATGAGTTTGTATGCTTATGCCAGTAGCTAAAACTGGAAAAGTGAACCAGGTAGTGTTTGCAAAATGTATCTCCTCACGTCCAAGTCTATCAATTCGCTGACGACACAGCATTTCTAACAACGGCTCGTACTATCCAACGTATCAACAGACTAATGCAGCCAGCCATCAACACATTTGTCCACTGGTGTGACTTAATCTCAGAACATGTGCAATTGTGATGGACAAAAATTCCATGGGTAGTGGGGCTGGTGGACAACAACAACTTCACGAAACATCTGTTGGTATTAAAATTAACGATACATGAACTTTCAAAAGACGAAATGTTTCTTTATCTGGACTGTTAATACTTTTTTGAAATTTCATCAGAACAAGCATTCAACTTAAACTATAATAAACGAACGAACTATCTAGTTGCATTATAGGAGGGCGATACAGGTGTGGATGAAAAGTTTATGTATTGATTTTTGAATACGAGTTGTGTGCGAGTAATTCAATTTTATTTAACTTTTAATATTAACTAACTAACTAACTAACTCTATGGCCTATGGAACCCGGAGGTTCAGTGCCGCGTTCACAAAAGCTCTCCACTGACTTCTATCCTTAGCTAATTGCATCCAGTTAACTTTTAATATTAGAGATTATTTTATACGACCATTTAATATTTTATTATTTCTTATACATATTCGCTTTCATCATTTGTCCATTGTAATGTTAGTAGAAAAAATGTTTTATTTAACAACATGAGCACGAAAACCTACAAGAAAAATATTAGACAACATTCATAATTATCACTGTACGGAATACTTCTTTAAATGGAAACAGTTTGATCCATTGGTAGAGTGCACCCATCTGTCACGAAGATCCCTAGTTCAATCCCAAGACCGTGACAATTTGTGATGGACAACACCCTGTGGATATTCTCGGGGTTCTCCATTTCCTACCACTTTCTTCATATTCAACATTTTTACAATCATTAACCATTCAACGTTGCCTACTTGTAAAATGTCTCGAGTAGATGAGTATATAAGACTCATGCCAGAACAAAATGTTTTCTCTTTGCTCTCAAGCCAGAAAAAAAGCAGAAACTCATATCTACTTGCCAGAATAAGTGTTTTCGATTTGCTCTCAAGCCAGAAAAGAAGAAACTCGTATCCACGAAGTGAAATTTCTCGAGTTGCTACTCGCCAAATTTCACAAGTTTCGTGGATACGAGTTTCTTCTTTTCTGGCTTGAGAGCAAATCGAAAACACTTATTCTGGCAAGTAGATATGAGTTTCTGCTTTTTTTCTGGCTTGAGAGCAAAGAGAAAACATTTTGTTCTGGCATGAGTCTTATATACTCATCTACTCGAGACATTTTACAAGTAGGCAACGTTGAATGGTTAATGATTGTAAAAATGTTGAATATGAAGAAAGTGGTAGGAAATGGAGAACCCCGAGAATATCCACAGGGTGTTGTCCATCACAAATTGTCACGGTCTTGGGATTGAACTAGGGATCTTCGTGACAGATGGGTGCACTCTACCAATGGATCAAACTGTTTCCATTTAAAGAAGTATTCCGTACAGTGATAATTATGAATGTTGTCTAATATTTTTCTTGTAGGTTTTCGTGCTCATGTTGTTAAATAAAACATTTTTTCTACTAACATTACAATGGACAAATGATGAAAGCGAATATGTATAAGAAATAATAAAATATTAAATGGTCGTATAAAATAATCTCTAATATTAAAAGTTAACTGGATGCAATTAGCTAAGGATAGAAGTCAGTGGAGAGCTTTTGTGAACGCGGCACTGAACCTCCGGGTTCCATAGGCCATAGAGTTAGTTAGTTAGTTAGTTAATATTAAAAGTTAAATAAAATTGAATTACTCGCACACAACTCGTATTCAAAAATCAATACATAAACTTTTCATCCACACCTGTATCGCCCTCCTATAATGCAACTAGATAGTTCGTTCGTTTATTATAGTTTAAGTTGAATGCTTGTTCTGATGAAATTTCAAAAAAGTATTAACAGTCCAGATAAAGAAACATTTCGTCTTTTGAAAGTTCATGTATCGTTAATTTTAATACCAACAGATGTTTCGTGAAGTTGTTGTTGTCCACCAGCCCCACTACCCATGGAATTTTTGTCCATCACAATTGCACATGTTCTGAGATTAAGTCACACCAGTGGACAAATGTGTTGATGGCTGGCTGCATTAGTCTGTTGATACGTTGGATAGTACGAGCCGTTGTTAGAAATGCTGTGTCGTCAGCGAATTGATAGACTTGGACGTGAGGAGATACATTTTGCAAACACTACCTGGTTCACTTTTCCAGTTTTAGCTACTGGCATAAGCATACAAACTCATCATCTGAGAAAAATAATTGTTATATTTGGTGGTCAATCTCAACCATGGATAGTCTCAGCTTGAAAACAGAGGCTGTTTTCCTTAATTCTTTTGCACGGTGGGAGTTTTCAAGTTTATTTCACCTCAGTATGTTCTTATTTTCTTCATTATGTTTAAAGTTTTACATTAAATTTTAAAAAAGGTTCCAGCGAAAACATTTATTCCAACAAAAGTCTACCCAGGTTCGATTCCCGGCGGGAGCTCATGTGGTTCGGATTCCACGTTAATCAGTAGGTCTACGTCTCATATAGCTTCGCTGATGAAAAGAGACGTTAAACTCAAATCAAATCAAGTCCAACAAGAATCTTATACAACCATCTAATGGCCATATAATTTTGAATACATGTGTATAAAGCTGTAAAATTAAAACTGTAATCCTTGAACCATAGGTGGTTCTTGAAATCTATCCTTCTGGTCCTCTTAAACATTAGTTCAAAAAGAACAAAATAAAATTCGTGTAACCTGTGTATCACATAGTATACTAAGAATCTCAAACAATTATTAATACTACTGTGGGATTATAAAATATTCTTCATCGCCTTCAAATCGTTCACCTCTGGCGCGTAATGGATCCATGGTTCGATCTTAGCCCGCCAAGGGCTTATTATGTTTGGCACACAGCATGTAAGCAAGTTCTCATGATTCTAGCATTTCCTCCCTGAGAAAACAATCCATCTCAAGCAAAAATTTTTATTGTTCCAAAGAAATCATGAAGTAAATTAAACCTTCAATAAGGATTATTTAATAATAATTATAAGATATGATCATAGCCTTGCAATGATTCTATTACAAGAGAGAAAGATCGGATAAGCTATTTAAGCCAATAAATAAATGTAGGAAATGGAAGTACCAGGAGAAAAGAGATGTTGTCCACCACAAAGTTCAGTTGGTCGGTTTAAATCACAAACACCAAAATCTCTTCTACCACTGAGTCACCGTGCCCTCCCCCATATCCGACTATACTTCACTGTGGGTCTACAAGTTTCAAGAGGTTACCGTACAATGTTTATTCTTTTTAAAATCATATACCAAGTAAGGGTCTACACATCCTGAAAATTGTTGGAGGGTGGATTCTGCACTAACAGTGACTGCGTTTAAGCATTATTGAAGTAACATTATTCTAGTTGCAATAAAACGACACGTAATTTTACAATATTGTCATCTATATTCTCAGCAAAAGAGTACACTAACTTCTTTTTATAAGACATAAAGAGTACAAGGGTATTGTAACATCGAGTTTTCTACAGTATATCACACATTTCTCTCCTACTGCAAGCATAATTCTCTTAAGAAAGTGTTGAAATGTTTGTTGGGTTATAGAGTTTTAAATGTGGTCCGCATCCAATGAATCCCTCGCGTAGGTATGCCCTTAATTCAATCCATTCTGCATACAAGATTATATGTTGTTTTCATTTAAAAGTAACTGTAAACAAGAATGTTAAAGTCTTCATATCATAAACTAAACACAAGGTATCAACCTCAGTGATTCCCGTTCAATCGACAATAGTTCATCATTTACTTACGTTGGTAATGTCTCTAAAAATCTAAAACAAAGTATTAAATATTTTCAGTTTCCTGCCATATTCTTCGAAAAACAATTATTTTTTCTTTTAATGCACTGTTTCTTAAACACTAGTTTCTTCATATAGCATACAAACAACTAAGATTATTTTTTCTAATATCAGTTTATTTCTTTAAAAATACATTACTTTCACTGACAATTCAGTTGCCAGTAACTCAGTATTTTAGCTCTAACTATTATTTACATGTGTTAGGTAGTCTTATAATACAGTTCTCTTGCAGTTACAATAATATAAAAAATGCTATATACTAAGTGATTAATGTTCCATAACAGTTCATGTACACAGCAACTGCATTAAAGTTATCCCTATTGTGGTTCGAAAACCCATATTACTGTTATA